>NC_142008.1:7602576-7809149 GCF_049901715.1 Pseudonaja textilis
AGGTGAGGGGACATGGGCAGCCATGCCTCGTCCTGAAGCGGCTGGGGACTCTGCCTTCAAGGGAGCTCTCATCTGCCTATAGAAGCGGCCTTGCGGCGAGGGGAGTGTGTGTGTATGTGTGGAAAAGCATGGTTTAAATAGGCCTAATTTTTTTGGGGGGGGCTTAATTTCACCTCATGCCTAGAAATCATGCTGGGCCTTCCTATTGGTGGAGGCTGTATTGTTGGAGAAACACGGTAGGTACATACCTATACTCTAACATGTAAATTTACATTATATATTGCATGTTGCTAAGTGAAACCTGTTAAGTGAATTTTGCCCTACTTTATGACCTTTCTTGACACAGATTTTAAGTGAATCACTGCAATTATTAACTTAGTAAAATGGTTGTTAAATGAATCTGACTTCCTCATTGACTTTGCTTGTGAGAATGTTGTAAAAGGTGATCACATGACCCCAGGACACTGCAACCATCATAAGCATGAGACAATTGCCAAGCATCTCAATTTTGATCACATGACCCTGGGGATGCTGCAATGGATGTAAGTGGGAAACACAATCATAAGTCACTTTTTTCAGTGATGATGTAATTTTGAACGGTCACTAAACGAATTGTTGTAAGTTGAGGAATACCTGTAGATGCTATCTTGCTGTTCTGCCCCTATACTCTCTAATGCTTCTACCTCTTCTATTAGATTCTCACTTTTTATATACTTTTAGATCTTAATTCATGTATTTTGCAATCTTCCAGCTTTTCATAATTTTTTAGAGTTGTATTTATGCTCTTGGTGTAACTTTGTATTGTGATTAGCCAGCAGCAGGTACAGATGATGGAAGAGAGTGAGGGCTCAGTTGAGGGGCCAGAACCTTCAGGGAGTGGACTGCTGCCTTCAGAGACTGTGGGGCTGGCAGCAGTGATGAGGAGATTCCCGAGGAGCCTGTGCCAAGTGCATGTGCACGCAGGGCTGCTCGTAGGAAAGAGCAGTTACAGCAGCATAGGCGACTCAGGAGTAAGGCTGCAAGGTAATGGCCCCTCCCTCAAGAGGATAAAAGCCAGGTGTAAAGAAGTGTTCTTTGCAGAAGGCAAAGACATGCTGAAACTCAGCCTCATGGACATTATAGTTAGTATTTGAAAACTCTTGAAAGCTATTTCTTATCTATGGTTTTTGGCAGCCTTGAAAAACAACTTGGCAAGGTTCTTTCTTGTTGGAGCTAATTAGTTGGAAGAAGCCTTTTATCTGTGAAGAAACAGAATTCGTAGATGAAACCAGGGGTGGGAGTCTACACGTTCGCACTTATTCGCTAGAACCAGTAGTTAACATTCTAAGCAGTTCGGAGAACCGGTTGTTAGAAGAAATTACTGGCCTAATCCTGTAAGGAAGGCAGGAAGGAAACATTCTGGTGTTGCTTACAGAAACTGCCTCTCCGTTAACCCTTTTTACATTCTTGGCAGGACTAGACTTCCTGTCTCTGGAACTTCTCTGAAGTTTTGTTTTTCCTCCTTTGCTGGTACTTTGCTTGTGTGGAGTGACCATTCAAAGTTACAATGGCATTGAAAAAAGTGACTTATGACCATTTTTCACATTTATGACTGTTGCAGCATCCCCACAGTCATGAGAGGCCAGGCGAGGAGATGTGTGCCTCGATGTGAGTGATGTTGAGTTGGCCACGCCCAGCCAGTCACATGACCACCAAGCCCTCCCCACCAACTAAGCCACACCCACAGAACCGGTTGTGAAAAAATATGAATCCCACCCCTGTATGAAACCTTAAAAGGTAGGGGCTGATGCCTTTGTCTTGTGTTTGCTCTCTTGGAACCAGGTTGGGTCAGAACAGTTTCATGCTTCTTTAATCAAAGTAGTCTACTCTATATCCATAATAAAGATTTTATTTTATTTTTATGTCCTCCTTGTTCCGGCATCTTAAACTCTGAGTTTGGTTCAGGTTTAATTCACTCCAGACTTCAGAAAACCTTGAGGTAAACTGGACTTCAGGGTGAAAAGTGATACAATTCAATATGTAGTACATATAATTTTAAATATAAATTTTGGATTTGAGTGAATAAGACTGAATGTTTTAGGTCTATACAAGGGAACTTTTAATTTTTGTTGTTTGTGGCTCCCCACTCTTAAATGAGTTATTAAAAACTTAATTAAATTTCCGATCTGAACATTAATTATGAATAAAAGGAAGTTATGGGATTAGCAGAGGGCAGCCTTTTTGTTTATGAATTATAAATGGTTTATAAATTAAGCCTGGAAGCATCAAAACTGCTGATGGAAAGGAAGAAGATATCTAATTTATTTTCTTAGTGTTCTGTGTGGGTGGAATTTTCAGTCTCATCCCCAACACAAAACAATGATGTTTACTAAGAATAATGAATTTATGTTGTTCTGCCTTCCATTCTCTTTTTAAATAAAACCCCCTTTTCATTCTAGCCTACTTCCCCACCTTGCAAATTGTGTATGTAAGCACAGTTGTTTTGCATACAGTTTCTCAACCGAAATCAATATGAAAATCAAAAAAGGCTGCAGTTCTTAAAACGTTGGGGAACAGAAGATTGTCCCACACAAGGGTCACACGTAGTGAATAAAGCAGCATTAATGGCCGCAGCATCTCAACTTAAAATGATGCAGCGTTTTTTTTTTAATTGAAATTTTGTTTTTAGTTTTTTAAAAAGTGGGAAAAGTGATTGTGCACAATCTGTCCAAATCTGTTATTTAGAAAGACAGATGGGTAACTAGACTATAATCAGTTCAACAAATTGCACAGCAATCCCAAATCGATAAAACAGTGGAATTGTTGCATTTCTCTGATCCAGAGTTCTAGACTTTACCTCTAAAATACTTCATTATTGAGGATGCTGTGAGAGATGAAATCCACCGAAGGAGAGCTAGTGTGTTGGACGATAGATAATCCTTCATTTATAACCCCAACTGGGAATAGAATTTCTGTTGCTAAGCAAGACAAGTGAGTCATGCCCAAATGTATAAACTTTTTGCCAGGTTTGCTAAGTGAATCATGGCAGTTGTTAAATGAAACAGGTCATTAAGTGTAAGCTTCCACCATTGACTCTCCTGGTCAGAAGTCAGTTGAGAAGATCGGAAATGGCAGTTATGTGACCTTGAAATGTTGCAACCATGATAAATACAAGGCACTCAAATTTTGATCATGTGTCTGTGGGGATGCTGTGAAGAAAAGGACCAGTTATAAATAACTTTTTTCATTGTGGTTATAATTTTGAACAGTTGCCAAACAGCTGGTTGTATGTTGAGGACTATATGACAACTTAACACTTTCCCAGGAAGAAGGGAACATATTCCAAGGAACGTGTAAGACAAGAGATAGCTCAGTGGTGGGATTCAAATTATTTTACTACTGGTTCTGTGGGCGTGGCTTGGTGGGCGTGGCAGGGAAGGATACTGTTAAATCTCCATTCCCTATCCACCCTACTAACCTGCTTTCCAGCTCCATTCTCCTGTGCAGGGCAACAAAGGAAGACTCAGCCGATCAGCTGGGACAGCAAATAGATGGGGGCGGGACCAGTCAGAGGTGGTATTTGGCGGTTCTCCGAACTAGTCAAAATTTCCACTACCGGTTCTCCAGAACTGGTCAGAACCAGCTGAATACCATTTCTTTAGCTCACGCTGGAACTGGATAGGAAATGGAGGAAGAGCATTAGGAAATTCACTCCCTAGAATTTCCTGGATTTATATTCATTAAGCTGAGAATGCAGGTAATCTTCGTCTTATGACCACAACAGAACCCCAAATTTCCACTGAATAGGTAAGATATTCTGCAACTTTTCTTGCCACCATTGTTAAATGAATCACGGCAGTTGTTAAATTAAGAACACATTTGTTAAGCGAATCTCACTTCCCCGTTGACTTTACTTGTCAGAAGGCTGCCCATGATCCAAATTTTGATCCCCTGATCATCGGGATACTGTGATGGTCGAAAGTGAAAAATTGTCATAAGTCACTTTTTTCCAGTGCTGTTAAAACTTTGAATGGTCACTAAATGGATGGTTGTAAGTCGAGGACTACTTATACACTGTACTTCTGCTACACACTACTGCAGACTAGATCCTTTTCTCTGTTTAGCAGTTATTGCCTTTAATACTTAATTTCAAGTATTTTGCCTTTCCTGTAAGTCAGTTCCTTGTCTTTTTTCAAATGCCGCCTGGAGAGCAACTTCAATGAACATTTTCTCTTCCTCTTTTTAGTCTAATCCTTTTAGTTTAATCTGATTGGACAATCACTTGTCTGAAATGGTATAGGGCCGTGATGATGAACCTATGGCATGCGTGCCAGAGGTGGCATGCAGAGCCCTCTCTCTGGGCACATGAGCAGTGGTGAGATTTAAGAACTTTTATTACCAGTTCTGTGGGTGTGGCTTGGTGGGCGTGGCCATGTGATGGGTGGGCGTGGCTTTTTTCCGACCCCACCCACCCATTTTTGGGGAGTTTCTTAGCCACAGAGGAGCCTCTGGGGGGCTCTGGAAGGCTCAGCTCCGCTGCACATGTGTGTATGTGTCACTCACTGACCAGCTGGTCTTTGGGTCTCTGCTTTGCATGCGCGTGGGGCGGGGCACATGCAGGGGTGGGGCACATGTGCAGGGGCGCACACATGGGAGACATGGGCGTATGCACAGGGGACATGGGTGCATGCATGGGGGGGAAGCACATTCATTTTGCTGATTCCTGTTTTTTAAGCAGGAATCCGTCTGCCAGACATGCTCATGTATTTTATTTCATTGTCTCATTAATGCTGTTTCTTCGCAGCATCTTGGCTAACATGTGAGCACCACATTACTTATTATTAAAAATGAAAGTCAGTTTCTTGAGAATACATTACTTTAAAAAAAAAAAATCCCATCCAGCTACAAGTATTGGAAACCTGATGCTTTATTTATAAGCACTGGCACATCTAGTGAAAAATTCTGGTCATAATTAAGGGACGAACTAATGATTACATCCGGAAGATGTTTGGCCTTCTTGGAAATTGATTATACATCTGATGCTGACGAGTTCATTTACGATCTGTGACAGAAATAGCACATTGTTTCTGATCTTGGCATGCTTTTCCCAATTTTCAGTTAGAAGAGAGAAAATACCATACATTAGAAAAACAATGTATCTATCCTTTATGTATATGTAGCTTCCTCTTCCAGAAAAGAAGGAAGAATGTATGGAATGGAAAAATAAAAAGTGATAAAGCACTAGAAATTAATGGATAGATTTTGATAAAATTGGAGTGATTTGGTTCAGTTAGTTCTTGCAAACCCTGGTGACTAATAGAGAGATCTGCCTGCCAAAGATCCACAGTGAATTTATCAACTAAATTTGATGGCTGCATTTTGATTTTTAAAGTAGCATATTGAGTGATTTGCAATCCTGGCAATTAATGATGAACTCTAGTTATTTTGTGTGCAAAAGGCCTAGCTGGATGTTAACAAGAGTGTGTATAGATGTAACAGGCTGTGAGATTAACTTTGGGAGACAGAAGAAAGAGCTCCATCCAGTGGTCTCCAAACTTGACAACTTTAAGACTTGTGGACCAACTCCCAGAATTCCTCAGCCTGCCAGCTTAGCTAAGAAATTCTGGGAGTCGAAGTCCACAAGTCTTCATTAGCATTCATGAATTTGGTTTCCTGGTCTGAACTCTCACTAAGGCTAACAATGAGATTGAAAGAACATAGAAAAGACCTCAGAGATCTTCTAGTCCAACCCTCAGCTAAAGCAGGAGACCTTTATAGATGAGAACTTCTCCTAGTTCTGTAGTTGAGTGAAGGTCCCATTTTGGTGTTTCTGCTCTGTAGCTTGGTCACTATTTTATGTTTTGTATTTTATATGTATATATTGTATATAGGGTTTGGGAGCTGCTTTATTGCTCGTTCTTTATTTTGTATAGATGGGCCTTGATTTGCAACCATTCATTTAGTGACTCTTCAGTTATAAGTAAAGGTAAAGGTTCCCCTCGCACATACATGCTCATCTCTGCTACAAAGCCGAAGAGTCAACGCTGTCCGAAGACGTCTCTGTGGTCATGTGGCCAGCATGACTAAATGCTGAAGGTACATGGAACTCTGTTACCTTCCCACCAAAGTGGTCCCTATTTTTCTACTTGCCTTTTTACATGCTTTCGAACTGCTAGGTCGGCAGAAGCTGGGACAAGTAACGGGAGCTCACTCTGTTACATGGTGCTAGGGATTCAAACCACCGAACTGCCGACCTTTCTGATCGACAAGCTCAGCGTCTTAGCCACTGAGCCACCCTGGAAAAAGTGACTTACAACCAGCCCTCATACTTCCAACTATTGCAACATTCCTCTAATCCCATGTTTAATTTTTGGGCACTTGGCAACTGGCATGTATTTACGATGGTTGCAGCCTCCTGTGGTCATATGATTGTCA
Organism: Pseudonaja textilis; assembly: GCF_049901715.1. Lineage (NCBI taxonomy): Eukaryota > Metazoa > Chordata > Lepidosauria > Squamata > Elapidae > Pseudonaja > Pseudonaja textilis. Next base: position 7,608,991 of record NC_142008.1, read on the forward strand.
CTTGTGGCCTTCCCAGCTGGTTTCTGGCAATCACCATCAAGGAGAAAATCCAATTCACTTAATGACTGCATGATTCACTTAACAATTGCAATGATTTGCTTAACCTTTATGTCAAGGACTATCTGTATACTGCCCAGAGTCACTTTGAATGGGTGACCTTATAAAGCCAATTAATAGCAACAATTATGTGCATGCAGACATCTCAGTGAGGTTACTGTCTGTCTCCTTGGCCTAGATTGTGACTGGGGTTACACTAAAAGTAGGCCTCATTGATCTAATTCTAAACTTGTGGTCAATGGAAAGAGTCAGGAATAGTCAAGAAATTATTCCAAAATGAAGATCAAATAAGTTAAAGTTCCAAACATGACCACAAAATAAAGTAGTTTATGTAAGAGAAAACTATAAGATATTCAACGTGTAAAGAGAAAGAACATTCTCCTATTGAATATGTGATAGCTGCTTTAAAAAAACCTTAAATAATAGAACTATTTTATTTTATACATACAAGATCTGCTAAATTTCAAAGCTAGACTATGTAAATAGTTGGATAAAATCTTCCACTTCAAATAACTGTTTTATTTCAAGGGCAGCCTGTAAAAATTGATGAAGTTTAGTCCCAGATAAAGCTTATAGATTTTTTCTTAATCTGTATATTTTTCTGATCTTAATTTGGGTACATTTTCTTAACAGAATTCACACTGTGCTATAGTAAATACATTTAATCTTTCCAAAATGTAGTGTTTTTGTCATTGCCATTTATGTTAAACAAAGAATGCTTCTCTCTTCAAACTAATTCCTGAAATGAAAATACTGATGATGCATACATGGACTATGGGGCGTGAATTCTGTCTTTTAATAGAAAAACTGACAAGTCCAAAGAGAATAAAATATTGATAAATTGTTATTAGAAGAAGGATCTTTTCGGAAGGGCCAAAGCAATTCCCACTCACTTATCTCTACACTGGGCATTAATGTTTGCCTATTCTAGCTCACAATAAATTAATTAACCCAAAGGTGGTTTTTCAAGAGGCAATTGGGCTTTTCTGGTTTTTCTTTGAAGACATTTTTCTTTGGGATAACTGTGACCTGGATGACTGAATAATTTAGTTAGTTTTCCAACGTAAGAATGACATGGCATATTTTTCCTGGTCTACAGATCTGGAAAAAAAAAAGCAGACAGTCCTTTATGACCAATCACTTAGCTACAATTTGAAGTTTAGAATAGAATAGAATAGAATAGAATAGAATAGAATAGAATAGAATAGAATAGAATAGAATAGAACAGAGTAGAATAGAATAGACAGTTGGAAGGGACCTTGGAGGTCTTCTAGTCCAACCTCCTGCATAGGCAGGAAACCCTACACCATTTCAGACAAATGGTTGTCCAAAATTGGCAACCAGCCTGCATTTACCACCCTTTGCAATTTCCAGTGGTCCAGTGACTGCAATGTACAATATTTTCATCACAAACTGGCATTTACTTCCGATTTCTTTCTCCATGTTCATGGAGAAAAATAGGTTTGCTTAATGGTGATTACATTCATTTAATAACCACCACAAAAATAAAATTGTGCGCATGACAACCTGCTTAAAAATAATCACGGTTTCCAGTTGTTATTGTGGGTACAATAACTGCCCTAAATCAAAGATTACCTGGTGTAAGGTTTCCTGCCTGAGTTGGGCAGTTGGATTAGAAGATCTTTACGGTCCCTTCCAACTCTGTTATTCTGTGCTCTCTATATTAATATCTGATCTGTATTAAAAAAAAAAATACTGAATGCATTGCCAGCCTTAAATGTCGATTTGAAGAATTTTGAGAATTGCTCTTAGCATATTTGCTGAATGCCAATTTATGGAAGACTAGTTTCCAACGAAGTCAACCCATTCAGTTCAATTGCAGTGGCACATGCCAGTCGTCAGAATGTAGGGAAATTTCTCAACTTAATTACTGAATCCCTCAAAAAGCTGTTTAACATGTGGACATCAAATTGATCTTGGCCACATTAGTTGCCAGAATAACTAATGCCATTCCTTCTTCCACAATGGGACCACTGATGTTTTAAGAGCTAACAATTGCTTAACATGTCACTCTGTAATGATTTACCCAGCACTTAACTGGTTGTCCTTGAACAAATGTCCATTTATTTTTATAGTTTCTTTAGCATTTAAACTCTATGGCTCAGCCAACGGGTGGTTGGAAATGGTCAAGCGGTCTGAATTTTGAATCTAGAGCTGCCTTAATGGTTTTGTTTACACTTCTGGCTTCTCTAAAACATTTATGGCTACTTTTGCATTAAAATATCCAGTGTGATTCATAAAAAGCAAATGCTTCTGTCTCATTATGTAGACTCCTGACTGGCTCCTTATTGAGTGAAGATGACAGAATAAGAGAGTTGGAAGGGATCTTGGAAGTCATTCCACTGATTAGTGGTTCTAACTCTCAGGAAATTTCTCTTCTTGATTAGTTTCCATCCATTACTGCTGTCTTCAGGTCCTTTGGAGCAGTGGTCACCAACCAGTGGGCTGGGGCCACTGGTGGTCCATGAGAAAATTCTGGTGGTCTGCGGAGAAATGTCACCCCCAAAGCACCTCCCCCATAGCAATTAATCCAGGCTGTGGGGGAACACAAGGCTGTGTCACCCACGTGACCCGCGGGAACACAAGGCTTGCGTCGCTTGCATTGCAAACAACACGAGGTAGTGAGGGGAGTGGGGAAAGGGCGGAAGGAGGGAACTTGCCCCACTTGCTCCACGCACCTTGCCTGGCCACCTGGCTGCTTCTTTCCACTTTTCTTCTGCTTTTGGCTGCACACAAGAAAAGCAGCAAAAGTCTTTCTTTCTCTCCCCCAAACTCCACCAGAAATGAGTCTTTGGGACCCTGCAAGGCATCCTGCTCCAAGAGGCTGCGCGGCACAAGTCTTACTCATTTCTGGCGGAGTTTGGGGGAAAGAAAGAAAGGCTTCTACTGCTTTCCTTGCATGAAGCCAAAAGTCTCTCTCTCTCTCTCTCTAGCTAGAGACAGTATCCTGCGATCCCAAATAAAGAATTATCGATCGATAGGAAAACGGGGTGGAGAATTTTCCTGCAGACTTTTGGGGAATTTTCCCAGGGTCTCTGGTCTGCAGGATTTAAAATTATGAGTTTGGTGGTCCCTGAGGTACAAACGGTTGGCAACCCCTGCTTTGGAAAATAGGTTGATCCCTTCTTTGTGGCAGCCCCTTAGATATTGAAACACTGCTATCATGAAAAAAAGCTATGTCTTTTTTTCATTAAACTAGACATACCCAATTCTTTATATATTTTAGCCTTCAGTCCCCTAATTATCTTTGTTGCTCTTCTCTGCACTCTTTCTAGAGTTTCAGCATCTTCTTTATATTGTGGCAGCCAAAACTGGATGCAGTATTCCAAGTGTTGTCTTACCAAGGCACTATAAAGAGGTACTAGTATTTGACATGATCTTGATTCTATTCCTCTCTTAGATATTGTCAAGAAAGTCAAGAAGATGATTGTGGCAGCTTTCCCACTACGAACACTGGGGCTCAGTTTTTCTTTAGAACGCTGTAGTCACACATACACTCCAAATATTTGTCTGTTATTTGTCTCCACAATTCTGTGCTTTTATTTATTCTGGTTTACAGAAAAAAAAATTGCCCCAAAATGAACAACAAGTTTGTTTAACATCTGTGACAACTGCTTTATGACTGTCACATTGACTTAACAACCCCAACAAAAATGTTTGTAAAATTTGAACATGTGATGGGTGACCCATCCATATTCATCACAACTTTTAGCCAAAATTGAGGGCCCAGTTCAGGTCAAAAGTTGAGGAGTACCTTTAGAGAAACAATAAACATCTTGAGCCGTGGTGGCGCATGTGGTTAAAAGGCAGTACTGCAGGGCTAACTCACTGTCCACTCCAGGAGTTCGACTCTGACTGGCTCAAGGTTGATTCAGCCTTCCATCTTTCCAAGGTTGGTAAAATGAGGACCCAGATTGTTGGCGGGGGAGGGGCGATGCTGACTCTGTAAACCACTTAGAGGGGGCTATAAAACACTGTGAAGCAGGATATAATCTAAGTGCTATCGTATTTCACTTGTGGCCATTTTGCTTCTTTGTTTTTGCATTGCTCAGACTTCCGATCATATTGTTTTTTCATTGACTGTGAGAACTCTCACACTGCTCCTCTCTATAGGTGCGCTTGGACCTATTCAAAAGAGCTTTTACTTTGCATTTGTGGTTCAGCCTGGGAAGAAACACCATCCAATTCATTATTCTCATCTATGACCATGACGCTTTAAAGATTTATTTGATTCCACCTAATCCACAACAATGGGAAATATAAAGCAAGGGGCTTTGGTAGTTCCAACAGTATGAATCTGTTATCATCACGAAATTGCAAGATGACACTTGGTTATAAAATCTTGTGATTCATTTGTGCTCGGTTAGTGAATGAAACAGGAGTAGGGAACATCCTGTTGGTCTATCAGTAGAAGAGAATCTCTGTAGCTCAGGTTTGAATTGTGGGGCCCTGGGCGCTCTCTGAGCTTGCTTGTTTTCCACCAGACATTTTATTGCCTAACTAAGTAACATCACCAGTGCTGCACTGTGCTAAGCTAGCACTGATGATGTTACCTAGTTGGATGATGAAGCTTCTGCAAGAAAATAAAGCTCAGAGAGTATCCAGGACCCCATGGTCTGTACTTTCAGCTGAATCAGGGAGCTTTATAATATTTTAAGTTGAAGAATAAACATAGCATGCATAGGTTCACATGTTAGATGGAGAGCCAAGGCTGTTCTCCAAGTGTGAAGCTGAAAGCAAGGAACCCCCAACGCTGAACTTGGAATGCTGAGCCCATCTTCTAGGCAGCCTTAACAAAGTACTGCAGTGACCACTGACAATCAAAGTATGTGTTTTCTGCAGTCACCCACAATTCTGCTTTCTAAGGACACCAGTAGGGTCTCAGAGGGGCTCAAAGTACTTGTTAGAAATCATGGAATGCTTGAAGCTGATGCTGTACAATCAATCAATATATTAACCTTTATTGTCAGCTTTGCTTTCTAGCATGCTAACTTCCTGACAAACAATTAAGACAGACGATCTTGCAGATAGATGGCTGTCCTAGGGCATCCTTTGGGACCTAATTGATAGAGATCTCCTTACCTGTATTTGTGCATTTAAGTACACCTGCTTTAGCTATACCTTCTAATGATTATTTTAAATATTATGGGCTGCTCAATTATTCCAGGTATGATCTTCAATGACATTACATGATGTTTGAACTTGCATTTTGTACTCTGCCTACTTATAGTAACAAGGAAAATAAAACTGTGACTTTTAGAGTAGAAGTTCAATATCAGTGCTTTGTTCTTTATTAGTGTTGTACTTTAGATGTTCTCCCTTGAGAATGTGGATAGAAAAATCCATTTTTGTTTTTGACAATGTTTCTTCTTATTGACTTCCCCTCTTGGTCCTATTTAACCATTAGAGATTTTCTCTCAGACAGCAAATCATCTAGGTATAAATTTAAAGAGCAGGGCATGAGAAACGAGAAATTCTTTTGGTCATCCAAGTTCTCAGTGCCAGCTTCTAGCAGGATGTTCCTCGCTGGGGAAACAGACATTCAAAGAAAAATAACATGTGGAACAAATAATTCTTCCCACCCCACCCTTCCCCGCCCTTTGCAATCCACTTTCTCATTTTCCTTGCTTTCTGATGGCTCCTTTTCTTTCTTTCTCTCCCTCTTCCATTTTTTCCAAACATTTGTTGGGATAAGGACTGATAGTCTTGTTAGAAATCTGAACTTGCTGAGATTTCTTACATTTAGGGTAAATAAAAATATCCCAAGAGGTGTTTGGTGGATTGTTCATCAGTGCAGTCCTGGAAATTCATTCATTCATCCATTCATCCATCTATCCACCCACTTACCCACCTATTCATCCACCCACCCATCCACCAACTCATCCATTCATCAATCATCCACCCACCCATGCATCTATTCATCAATCCATCCACCTCCCCCACCATTCATCCACCCACCAATTCATCCATCCACTCACCCAACTAATCCATGCATGCATTCATCTACCCACCCACCCACTCATCCTTTCATCCACCCACTCACCTACCCATCCATCCATTCATCCATCCATCCACCCACTCACTCATTCATCCATTCACCTCCCCACCCCCTCATCCACCCATCCATCCATCCAAATTATACACGGCCTGTTTCCCAACAACTGGATCTGATTTAACGTTGCTTTCTTCTGTAACTATTGATATAACAATTGCTTCTTTGTGGTGGGCATTTGGGCAGGCATACAGTGTCTTTGTGTTTTTATAAAAGTGTATTCACCCAACTGTTCAGTTAAAATGGTTGCAGATGTGTATTTCAACAAGATAAGCAAAGCTGATTTACCTTGAAAACGCAGCTCTGGTTTTCTTTCTTCTGAAAAACCTTTGTCTGGCTAGTGCATATTTATCTGCAGGTTTTTCTTACTGTTGCTCAAATATACCAACATCCTACAATAGCTTGCTGTTCAAGATACATCATTGAGAATCACCAATATTATTTTTCTTCATAGCATTCCGTTCAGGGAAAATATTTGTATGCAACCTGCATTCATCTTTTTGACCATTTCCTGCCGGGAGTATGCCTGATGATTGTGCTCCATTTTTTTTGCAGACTCAAAAACCTCTTTGTCAGAGGAAAAAGTTCACGGACAAAATAGCGTGCAAGAATTCTCACAGTGTATATTCGATTTACTTGAAAATACTTCTTTGCTGAAGATGCATTATTAGGGCATAGATTGAATGGATTAGGTTACTGCGGTGGGAGTCTTCATTTGAAAGGATGGTAGATTGAAAAGAGCATCTTGAATTTATAACAGTTAAGAATTACAGGAGCACCCTCCAGTGGCAATGCTGATTTGTATGTACCCATTTTAGTTGCAGAATGAAATTGTTCTGGTTTTGGCATCTATGCTTGACTTTTTAAAAAATACTTCAGGGAAAGGAAGGGAAGGGCTGTAATTTAGTGATACTGCCCGAATCCCTCCCTCTCTCCCTCCTTCTTCTTCTTCTTCTTCTTCTTTTTCTTCAGCGTTTGTCTCGCGCTCGGGCGAGGTCCGCTAATGTCCTTGAGTACTGCTTCCACACCTCTCTGTCTGCCACGTGTGTCGGGTCTGCCTTCGCGATCTCTAGATCGGCCTTGATCGTGTCCATCCAGCGTTGTTTAGGTCTACCACGCGGTCTCGCTCCTCCGACAGTCACCTTCATTACAGATTTGATGATGGATTCTTCCTTGGCACGGCTCACGTGGCCGAACCATCGTAGCCGGGACTGCCTCATGACCGTGGGGATGGGCACGACGTTGAACCGTCTACGCACTTCTTCGTTCCTGACGCGATCGAGTAGGGTGAGGCCTACCGACCATCGGAGCATTCGCATCTCCATTATCTGGAGTCTGCTTTCGACTTCTTTGGTCGTCGGCCAGCATTCTGCGCCGTATATGGCCACGGGGCGCACCACAGAGTTATAGATTTTCGCCTTCAGGCGCATCGGCATCTTCTTGTCACAGAGGACGCCCGTGACGGACTTCCATTGCCCCACGCTGCATTGATCCTGGCTGCCACCTCAGTTTGTAGTAGGCCTTCTTCCCCAAGAGTAGTTCCCAGGTACTTGAAGGTGGAGGCGCGCGGTAGCTCCTGCCCGTTCACGTGGATGGAGCCTGTCATTTCATTGTCAGTGGTCAGGTATTCGGACTTCTTTAGGTTCAGCCGGAGCCCGAACTGCTCGAGGCGGTCGTGCCACTGTTGGACTCGGTGCTCGAGTTCAGCCTTGCACAGGTTGGCCAGGAACACATCATCTCCCTCCTTCCGCTTATAAAACCCTAGTTATTTCTGCATGTAGAAACAATTATAATAATAAATATCTAAATATAAACATAATAATAAAACACTGCATCCAAAGCTTAGTAGCTAAGGTGCTGAGCTTGTTGATCGGAAAGGTCGGCAGTTCGGCGGTTTGAATCCCTAGCACCGTGTAATGGAGTGAGCTCCTGTTCCTTGTCCCAGCATCTGCCAACCTAGCAGTTTGAAAACATTTTGTAAAAATGCAAGTAGAAAAATAGGGACCACTTTGGTGGGAAGGTAACATGACCATGAAGATGTCTTCGGACAGCACTGGCTCTTCAGCTTTGTAATGGAGATGAGCACTGCCCCCTAGAACCAGAAACGACCAGCACATACGTGCGAGGGGAAACTTTACCTTAACTATTTCTACGTGAAAAATATGAAATAAGAAGAGAGACCTCTACTTTAGATTCAAAATAGTAGAATAGTAGAACTTTGTTCTCAATGGCACTTGACAAAACGGGGCTTCTTTCCATGTTGAAGAGAATTTCTGCAAGTGTTTCAAACTGGAAACAGAGGAGCATCGTGAGCTACCCGTGAAAAAAATCTCTAGGATATTTAGGAAATATAGAATGGATTGGATGATCTGCAACCTTTGACATATAAGACTGACATTTTTCCTATAACTTATTCCATAAGTATTTCTAACCAACCAGCCAAACTTTCCTTCCTTCCTTTTTTTCTCTTCCTTCCTTTGTTTCTCTTTCTTTCTCTTCCTTCCTTCCTTCCTTCCTTCCTTCCTTCCTTCCTTCCTTCCTTCCTTCCTTCCTTCCTTGTTTCCTTCCTTGTTTCCTCCCCTCCCCTCTCTCCCTCCCCCATAGAACCCATGTGTAAATTCATGAAACTTATTTGAGTTCCTATATGTTGGGGTCCGTAGTATTTACACAGAGTAGCATATCATGACTTTTTGCCATGCTCTTTAGCAAGCAATGTGCTGGTTTGGGTGCTGTGTCTAGAGTGACATTTTATACCCATTATTTGGCCTTTTATAGGGTCTGTAGGAATCAGAAAGGCTGTAAATCATTGCTAGAAGGCTCTCAGAATCCTTTTAAGAATGACTTAACATTTCCTCCACGGGGGAACAACCAGTGGAAAGAGCATTCAGTTGTGCAGAAGGACTTGAAGACATCACAGATGGCTTAAACAGTGGTCTCCAGCTGTTTCCTTCCAGTCTGCAGGAAAGTCCAGCAGCTTGTGGTGTGATTATTGATTAGACTTTTGTGCTCAGATCTCTTTAAATCCTAGGAACACCTAGTTCTCTTAACATTAAGGTTGGGAAACTGTCAGAGTTTTGTTGTTCAAAAGGCCAAGATTGAGAAATTGCTGTGTCAATGTGAGGAGGAATAGTGAATCCTGACCAGCACAGAAACAGTAGCACTGCTTTTATCCCATAGCTTCAAAAATGTCCTTTTTAAAATCCATGTCCGTGCATATGATTACTGTGAACATCATCACGTAGCCACTGTAATCAAGCTAGTGTTCTTTGCCTATTAAGTCTTTCAATTACTGCCATTATATTCATTTTTGGACTGATCCAGAGCCAGCTAATTCATTTCTGATGTTCCCTTTGATTTCAGTGGGAAATCCAAGTCATCTTTTGGCGCCTCAAAGCTTTGATTTTCCCACAGTAACAGCATAGTATTTGGGGACATTTTTTTATTGACTTTCAAAATCCCCCTACAAGCTGCTAGTCAAATGCTCAGATTTCGAGTATAATGGCTGGAATGATCCTAAGAATACTGACACTCGAAGCCCAAAGTCAAATTTTATAGAAGTAGCTACTGAGAGTTCTTGCCTATAATTTTCAGAGGTATAAATTACCAATGCAAAAGCAACTATTAAGAAATCATTCTTGACAAATCTGATGGATTGGTTTTGAATACAGGCAGTCCTCTACTTACAACAGTTCGCTTAATGACTGTTCAAAGTTACAACAGCATTGAAAAAAGAGACTTATGACCATGTCAATTCAGAAATATTTCTCTGGTCTTTTAGAGTTGTCAGCAGAAAGGGAGTAGTGCATTCCTTAAATGCTTTCATAGATAATTGCTAGGCGGCCGAAGCTTCTGGCGCACAAGATTATTACTGGAGAGCATGATTGATGACTCTTGGCTATGGATGTGTCTCATTGGAGAATATACATCCAGTGAGTGGGGGAAGACCAGGGTCAAGGGTGAGATGAATGATCTGTCTCAGAGTTGGCTGCACCCAGGTAATACCAACACGTTCACGTCTAATAAATGATTTTTAAAAAAACTCTTGAGAGATGTGGCTAGAGACTCATAATTTGAATGGGGATAGATGCTGGAGCCCTGACAGACCGTTTTTCACACTTATGACTGTTGCAGCAACCCCCTGGTCACGTGATCAAAATTCGAATGCTTGGAAACCGGTTCTTTTATATGACATTTGCAGTGTCCTGGGGTCACCCTTTTGTGACCTTCTGATAAGCAAAGTCAATGGGGAAGCCAGGTTCACTTAACGACCGTGTTATAAATTTAATAACTGCTGTGATTCATTTAATGACCATGGCAAGAAAGATCATAAAAATGGGGCAAAATTCACTTAACAACAGAAATTTTGGGTTCAATTGTGGTCATAAATCAAGAACTAAAGTACCTGTACCTCGAAGGAGACAGCATAATTTGTAAAGCATTCTATATTCCTTGCACCTATGTTCCTTGAATATTTGCAACTCCAGAGTTAAACTGTCTCTTTGAGCTTGGCTGTTTTCTAGCAGATATTTCATTACCAAACTAGTTCTAGAAAGGAATGGGGTTTGCTCTATTTTTATATGCATATGGCTTGCCCTCTCAGTGTTGGTAAGAGTGTTCTTGGTTGTTCCATGATTAAGCTGTTGTTTATTGTTTGATCGTTAAGCAGTTCCTTGTTTACTGCTTGTTCATTGGTTTAATATTGATCTTGGTATCTGAGTTTTGACTGCAGGCAAGGAGATATTGTGATCTTTCTGATTGTCTCTTCTGAATATATACGGATATTGTTTGTCCCTATGTGCCCATGGATGGCTGATTTGTCTGTATGGCTGGCTTCTAGTGTATTTGGACTTAGCTTGGTGTAGGGTGCTCACAGTTCTGCAGCTGTCTGTCCCAAAGATGCTTTTTCAAGAGGCAACTGGATTTTCTAGTTTTTTCTTTAAAGATGTTTCGCTTCTCATTCAAGAAGCTTCTTCAGCTCTGAAAGCTGTGTCTATCCATGTGTTACACAATTAAGGAGCTTTTAGGATGTCCTCTGACTGCTAGTTGGTGTTGCTTGTTTTGAAAAAGTTGGGTGGTATTAAGGCATTTTTTAATATATGTGATTTAACCAATTTGGATCATGGGTGTCCAATATTTTGGCTTGTCTCAGCTGAATTAACTGAAGAGGAAATGTCTTAGGCTGCATCTAAAATATTTAGTACAGTAAACGTATATAAACCACATAATAATATTAGAATTTTAAGATCTTGTGGGGCTACTGTTGACCACGGGTTGGACATACCTGTTTTAGATGTTTAGATGGGCAAAGACCTCATAGCCAAACTACATCCACTATAGCTTCATGTAGTCATCTCCAACACTGAAAGTTTTAAAGAAGAGATTGGACAACCATTTGTCTGAAATAATATAGGGTTTCCTGCTTGAGCAGGGGGTTGGACTAGAAGACCTCCAAGGTCCCTTCTAACTCTGTTATTCTGTTATCTATTCTTCTATTTTGAAGATAAGGTCAGGGGTGAGCAGCTGGGGGTTCGCAGGGGTTCGGGAGATCCTCTAGCTATGATTCTGCACAGTTCAGAGAACCCCAAAATCCCACTTCTGGCTGGCCCCGCCCACCCTGGGGTAGGATTCTACCAGTTCGGACCAGTTCTATAGAACCGGTTGTTTACAATTCTGTGCAGTTCAGAGAACCGGCAAATGATGCTACTGGCTGGCCTCTCCCCACCCCTCCTGTCGGATTTCTTGCTTTCTAGCTAATCTAAATCATTGTTGCATGCCTTCACCCAGGGGGCTTCCCTGAGGCCCAGTCAGGGGTGGTATTCAGGGGGGTGGGGGTGAAGTGGCCTGAAACCAGAGCTCACCCTTCCTTAGGACTGAAGCTTCCATTTTTCAGTGCAGTCTCAGGCAGCAGATTGCAGAAAGGTAGATCTGTGAGTGAATCTGTGATTCTGCAAGCAATATAATCTGCTTTGCCTGATTTTGGGTAAAAGTTGCTCTTTTTTTAAATAAAAAAATTCAATATTTACATAAATATTTATAATATTTACATACAAGCCACGCCCAGCCAGTCACGTGACCACCAAGCCACCACCCCCAGTTAGGAAGCCACACCTACCTAGTCACATGTAGCCACGCCTACAAATTAAGCCATGCCCACAAAACCGGTTGTCAAAAAATTTGAATCCCACCCCTACGCCCACCCACCCCCGGGGTCCCCATGGGCCCCATTTTGGATGCAGGTAAGTGCAGGGTGCACTCGGAGGCCCAGGGAGGGCAAAAAAAGGGCCTCCCAGAAATTCGGGAAGGCCCGAAATTGGCCCCTTTTCAGCTTCCAGAGAGCCAAGGGAGCCCAGGGACGCCATGGTGCAGGAGGCTGAATAGGCCACACCCACCCTGGCCACACCCACCCAGCAACCGGGCATTGAACCCGTTGCTAAATTTTTTGAAGCGCACCCCTGGATAAAGTATATACCCCTGGATAGCCATATCTGATGTCAGGCTTTCCCAGATCCATATTCCAATTAGAAAGGTAGCAGGAAGAAAAGATTCAGGGACTCTCATTCCATACCTCATTAAAAAATACACTATTTTTTCCCCCACAGATTGGTTTTGCTTGAAAGAAATCCTTGCTCTTAGCAGCCTCCACTTCCTTGCTATGATTCTTAGAACTTTTCTGTGTTCTACTATTGATAAGAGGTTTGTAGCCAGACTACTTCCTGCTTTTGAAAGCAACAGCTGGCTGGGGAATTCTGGGAGTTGAAGTCCACATATCTTAAAAGTTGTTGAGGTTCAAAAAACACTAGAAGATTCTACATGCCACTAGAAGGAAGTTTCTCTTATGCTCAAATATAAAGTGAAAGGACCCCAATCTGAATTCGGATTTTCACATAGGAACATGTTTAAGTCACAAGCCTGATTGTGGGCCTACTTGTGAACTTCGTGAATGTACGCTAATCCAAATCAGGTTTATACGCTTACTGCAAAATTAAGCAGGAGATCTGCCAGCTGTTTCTTTAAAATGATATATACTTGGCCTTAAATAATTCAAATTATTTTCCTTATTGCTAGAAATGCATATAAGAATGTATAGTAAAAGTCAGGAACAAATTGTGAGGTTATTTAGAAGGCATTGTTCAATTTTTGTGTGTATGTGAATTATTGATCCTGCTCTTTTATATATCAAAATATAATTGTGCCTCACAAATTTAGCTGACATGTTTCTTCCTCAGAAAATGAATGTTCTGAAAATGGAAATCATTTTTAGATCCATCCTGTTTCCAGCTAGCTGAATACAATCTGTTCCTTCTGATGTGAATTTTATGCAATAAACAAGTTGATATCTTACTGCCAAGTTCAGAATTAAATGGAAGCATAAATTGGCCAGTAAAAGGACACCAAATTCTTTATCCTCAGTTTCCAATCCTAGCAGTTAGTCACTGGGTAAAATAATCATGAAAATTCATGAGGCAACTCCACCAAGTTTTATTTTCCTTCCTGCCATTCTGGCAAATCTCACACAAAAAAAGATGCAAGCAAGGCATTAAATTACAAGCAGGGAAGGAAGGAATAATCTTCCTTCCTTCCTTCCTTCCTATATATATATATGTCCTAGGAAGAAAGGGAAGAAGGAAATCGTTACTGAAAACATATATAGAATCTTAAGAAAAACGGAAGCAGGGAAGGGAGAATATTGTTACTGGAAAAATATATGGGGTCCTAGGAGGAAGGGAAGGGAAGGGAAGGGAAGGGAAGGGAAGGGAAGGGAGGAAGAAAGGAAGGAAGGAAGGAAGGAAGGAAGGAAGGAAGGAAGGAAGGAGGGAGGGAGGGAGGGAAGGAAGGAAGGAAGGAGGGAAGGAAGGAAGGAAGGCATTCCATGAAGCAAGCCCAGATTTCAATACCTTTGTCAAAGGATCTTCAAGGGAGATGGAAAAATGCAATCGGACCAAATCTACCCAGCTTCTATTGCATTGATCTGAATTTAGATGAAAATGCATTTTAGGATTGCTCCCCCTTTTGGGGGGTGGGGGGTCTTTGAAACAGCCTTGACTTCTGTTGACTACCTGGACTAGTCTTTGCAGGTTTCTTGGCACAGTTTTGCAAAGGCGGCTTTGCCATGCCCTCTTTTCTTGCTCTGGGAGAGAGGGATGAGCCCGACCTTCGCTCATTTGTCATTGTGCTCAAGATGGGACTAGAACTCATGGCCTCCCAATCTAATGGCTTAACCATCGCACCAAACCGGTTCTTACCAGCCATGGTGAAGAAACTGCTTTTATTGAAATGCTAACCTAACCCAATGAGAATGGAATATAGAGATGATTAAAAAAACAACCCCCTTTCATATTTCTTTTAAATATATAAATGTACTATATATTATGAAAACATTGGTAGGAGAAAACTCAAAAGGTTTAAGAGGAATATTTGTAATTTTGAACTTATTTCATCATTAGTCACAGGTGAGAGACACTGGGGGGAACTAAGCTTTTATAGTCCTTGATGTACAACCAGAATTGGGATCAAAACTTCCATTGCTAAGTGATGCAGTTGATAAATGAGTCGCACTTGATTTTAGGATTTTTGCCAAAGCTGTTAAGTGAGCAAGGCTTCCCACATTAACTTTGTTTGTTGGAGCCCACTGGGAAGATCACAAATGGGTGATCATCAGTGGTGGGATTCAAATAATCCCACCCTGGTTCTCTGCCAGGGGTGGGATTCAAAAATCCCAGCAACCAGCTTGCTGCCTGGTTGCTGGGTGGGTGTGGCCATAGTAGGCGTGGCCTACCAGAACTTCCAGGAGGGCCGTTTTTCGCCTTCCCAAGGGTTCGGAGGCTTCCCCCGGGCCTCTGGGAGGGAGAAAACGACCTTCCCCCAGCTCTGGAGGCCCACTGGAAGCGAGAAACAGGCCCGTTTCTGGACTTCCAGTACTTCCAGGAGGGTCATTTTTCACCTTCCAAAGGGTCCAGAGGCCTCTCCTGGGCGTCTGGGAGGGTGAAAACGACTTCCCGGGGCTCTAGAGGCCCTCCGGAAGTCAGAAACAGGCCCATTTTTGGACTTCTGAAAGGCCCGTTTTTCTCCCTTCCACGGTCTCCACACGGATCCTGCACTTACCTGCACCACGTGGAGACTCCGGGGAGGGGTGGGGTGGATGGGGCCAGCCAGTCAGTTGAAATAACGATTCAGCGAATCAGATGAAAACTTAACATCCGGTTCAGCCGAAGCGGTCCAAACCGGTAGAATCCCACCTAATGATTTCTTCACCAAACTCCTCAGAAAGTTAATAACCAGTTCTGCCAAAGTGGTGCGAACTGGCTGAATCCCACAACTGGTGATCATGTGACCCCGATTATGATTATGCAAAAATGATCATGAATATGCGCTTATCATAAATACACGAGGGTGGCCAAGGGCCTGATTCATGATCACGTGACTGGGTATAAATAAACAATTGAAAGTGCAAGGACTGATTGTAAGTACATTTTTCCAGCACTGTGATAACTTTGAATGGTCGTTAAGCAAATCATCATAAGTCGAGGACTATCTGAATTCTTCCCAAAAAAAAGAGGTGGAGTTAAAAGTGGCCCATGGTTGGGATGAAACTAGGAGGGGATTATAAATGTGATAAGAGTATAGTCCTTGACTTACAACAGGTTTGAAGTTTCAATAACTCTGAAAAAGCAACTTAAATCGTTTTCACACTTACAATCATTTTGACATCCTTTTGACACATGATCAAAAGCCAGACTTTTAGCAACTGGCTCATATTTACGACAATTGCAGTGTCCAAACGGTCAGAAGATTGCCCTTTTGCAATCTTCTGACAAGCAAATTCAACGGGAAAGCCGGATTCACTTAATAACCATGTTACTAACTTAACAAGTGCAGTGATTCACTTAACCATTGTGGCAAAAAAGTTTGTAAAATGGGGATATTAACACTAAATTTATTAGGTATTTGTTAACCCTTATATTAATACAATATAAAATAATACAATATTGTATTGATTGTAATAATATTTCAGGAAACCTATGCATTCTGAGTGTAATCACATCGGAATGACTGCAACAATTTGCTAGGTGGCAATTCAAATGGAAGCATTCATTGCTCCAGTGGTCATGTTGGAAAAGTCTGCTGTAAGTTTTTCCCCTCATCCCAAAGTGAAGCCATGACAAGCAAATTCCAGTTGAGGAAGCAAGGGGGTAAAGCTCCATGCTATAAAGCCATTCCACACCACCTGCCTGGTCCAATGTGCCACCTATTGATTAATCCAGTGTTTCTTGTTAGGAGTGTAAGTCACCTAACAGCTATTTGGGTTGGAAATATATAAACCAGGGTAGACATTTTAATACTGTATCTTTAAGAATGCAAAAAATTGTAATTGGGTATAGTTTCTCAAATGGCCATAAGATGGAGCCAGAAACCTGGGTTTTTTAGTCTTAGTCTCAGAAGGGAGTGTGTCTCTGTTTTCCTTCTGTTGGAGAGTATTGCCGTTCCTCCTAATTGACTGTTATTCTTGGATTTTTTTTTCAAAAAAATTATTGATTTTTAAAAAACAAACACAAACAAACAAAACACAAAACATGAAAACATAAAACATCTTTTTTGAAAGCAGCTTGATCCCGAGTTACATCTCTTCATACAGACACAAATTCAAGTTCATGCTCATTTTTATATACCGTTCCATATCTTATTACCATTCTACATTTTCTACATAGCTTCTCCTCTCTTTTAACTCTCTTAATTCTATTTTATTTATTTCATCTCAATTTAAATCATATACTTATATCCTTTGTCTGTCCTGTTTCAGCTGTCTATTATCTTTTCTCATTAAAACAAAATTTCTCCTGTAATCACTGATTAGAGTATGACGCCTTTATATCTTTCCCCTAAATTTATAACACTTAATATAATACATAACTTATTCGGATTCTGCTTAGTACATTCTAAAGCTACACACTATATTTTAAGAAAAGAAGAAATTATAAGTATATAATATAATTAAAACAACAATCCATACCAATTCAACTCTTTCATTAAAATTAATATTCATTTAAATCTTAAACATTTTACACATTACTTTTCAAATAGGTATTGTGCTTCTATGAGATCACTTATAAATTTTGTGTAGTTACTTCCCCCCCATTTCACTTATATTTTAAAACATTGAAATTAAAGTATTCCCATTCCTTCCTAATTCAACTCTCTCATTTTTTTCATTTCATTTATTTTGTTCAAAAAAGTTTCACTGAATTACACTAAGTATTTTATCCCATTTTTAATCATATGTTGTTCCAATTTTCTAACATTATTTCTAATACAAGTATAACAATACAATCTTATGTACCTTTGCAGAATCTCATTTTCAGTTATATTTTTACCCATTATCTCTGAATAAGTCCTGTTTCTTTACATCTTGCTCCAAACCTTTGTAGCTTCTCTTCCCTTCCTTCCTCCCTTGCTTCTTCACTCTACCTTTTTTACCCCCTTGTCCCTCCACCTCCATTTCCCTCTTCTGTGCTCCCCTTTTCTGTTGCTTTCTGACATTATATCCACTTTTTACCTTATTTTTCCCTTTTTTGGTTGTTTTTTTAGCTCTTGAATTCTCCATTCTCTTTCCCCCCTTTCCCCTTTCTTCCCCAGATAAAGTTACTTGTTCATTAAAAATGGCTTCTTCTTTGTCCCAATCTTCTTGTTGCGCAGTGTTTTCTTGTAGTTTCTCATAGGTGCAGATCGCCATTTCTAAGAAATGAAAAAGGAGCCAAAAGAGCCCTTCCCTTCTTGTTCCTCTTCTTTATATTTTTTAAATTCCATTTTCAGTTCATCCACAAGTAATCCCATTGTAAAAAAAAATTTAAACAACTACCCAATTATTTTTAATCATTCAAATAAAATTTCCAGAAGTCCCAAAGTCACCAAACAATCCAAATACACACAAGCTGTTTCATTTAACACTTTCTTCTTTTTTCACTTTCTCTTCCTGGGGTTACTTTTTAGTTACAAAGTTCCAGTTAAAATGTATCTTTTAGAAGTCTCTTTACGATTTAACTTTAGATTCTTTTAAATTCCAAGCAGCCTCCTCCAGCCAGATCTTGCTCTTATTCTTTTCCTCTCCCTTCCCACTTACAGCAAAAAAAAGTTTATTAAGTGTTCAGAAATCTTTATTGTCCCCTTGGCATTTAATTTTCTAGTTTAATTACCTGTTGATGCCAAAGCAGGTTTTTCCGATTTCTCATTCATCTGCTGTCAACGTAAGAAAGGAGAGTGAGGAAAAAAAACTTTCCCTTTTCACTTTCATTTGCTGCTTCCGAATCTTCTTTGGGAGTGATGTATCTTTTATAGGATTTAAATTCCAGGGTACCTCAGTTGTTGCTTCTTATCCCGGTCAGCCAAAACTTTCACTTCTTAACTTCCTCCTGCACTTTCTTTTCCGGCTGAGTGCTTCTTTGAGGTGGCCATTTCTGACTGCCGCTCTTACCACCTTCGGAAAAGGGAGTTTAGCCAGCTGAGGAGGAAAGATGCGGCTTTCCTCGACCCTGCTGGAGTCTCCCTTGTCTTTGCCACCTCTACGGGGTGGCTTAGACCCGAAGCCAAACTGGCTCGGGACACTCCAGCGGTGAGCCCAGGCAGAAACCGTGCACAATCGAGGACTCCTACCTGCCGCTGAAGCCCTGCAAACTGGAAACTGTTATCTTACTCTTGGATTTGATGTAAGTCTGTTACTGAACTGTTTTTGATACTGGACTTTGTTATTGGATTATCCCTGGACTGAAAACTGACTGACTTACCTGTGAATGACTTTGGACTGCGTTTGAACTTTGCTGAAACGTTTCTGGAAGTAACAACCTACATTTACTGTATAGTGTATCTGTGTGCTGTGTGTGTATTATTCAAACACTACTCTCAATACGTCTCCCTGTATTCGCTCATTCTCCTAACAGGGAATTACCTCAACGTTCCTTCCTCTCAGCAGCTTTAAGAAGTGTGGATTTCAATGCTCATAATTGAAATCCCACCTCCTAAAGTAGCTAAGGCTGAGAAGCACTGGACTAAGAAAGCAACCGCTATGCAGGATGAGTCAGATTTTTCTTTTTCACTCTTTTGACATTAGTTCTGGAATGTGCTGCCATCTTAAAATATATTTCTCTCTCTACCTTACCACTGACAAGGAACTCATGAAACTTCAGTATGAAGTCAGTGGTGTCTAAAGGTCAGAGGTGAAATGCTGCTGGTTCGGCCTGGTTCATCTGAACCTATAGTAAAAAATATGCTACAGTTCAGCCCAACAGTATTTCTGATGATCACCTGGGCGACGATCAGCTGTGCCATGTGATTTAGATTAGCTACAAAGCAGGAAATCATGGGATTTCTTGCTTTCTAGCTAATCTAAATCATGCAGCACAGCTAATCCCTGCCTCGCTGTTTTACTTACCTCAGAAGGCTTCAAAATGCTTCTTTTTTCAGCGCTCAGGAGGCTTCCCAGAAGGCCAAAAATGGGGCACAGGGGGGGTATGCTCTGCCCCCCCATGCCCTGTTTTTACTCCCAGGAGGCTTCCCTGAGGCCCAATAGGCCAAAAATGGGGCATTGGGGGCAGGGTCTGCGAAAGAAAAAAGAAAAAAAAGACTTTTGACACCACCACCCCCAGCACATAACCACCTGGCCACGCCCACGTAGCCATGCCCACGTAGCCATGTTCACAGAACTAGCAATAAAAAAAATTGAATCCCAGCACTGCGACAAGTCCTTCTCCTTCTACCCTTAACTCTGGGAAGGACTGATGTTGAGTTCTTACGATAAAGTAAATTTTTCATTCCAAATGGCTTTATGATTTCCCAAATCTATGGCTGCAATTGGAAGAAGAGCAGGAAAAAAAAAACAGACCCAGGAAACTATAGACCAATCAGCCTAACATCAATACCCGAGAAGATACTGGAAAAGATAATAAAAAAACCAGATCTTCCAACTTCTAGAAACAAGTAAAGTAATAACTAGCAGTCAGCACGGGTTTGTTAAGAACAGATCATGCCAAACCAATCTTATTTCATTCTTCAACACTGTGACTAAATTAGTAGACCAGCAAAATACTGTGGACATAATACATTTAGAATTCAGCAAGGCATTTGACAAACTAGACCACAACCTACTTCTTAGTAAGCTAGAAAAAGGTGGAATAGATAGTACCACCACTAGATGGACTCGCAACTGGCTGGCAAACCATACTCAACGAATAGTCCTTAATGGGTCTAAGTCTACATGGAGGGAAGTAAGCAGTAGGGTGACACAAGGTTCCGTCTTAGGCCCAGGACTCTTCAATATCTTCATTAACAACTTAGATGAGGGAATAGAAGGGGAACTTACCAAATTTGCAGATGATACTAAGCTGACAGGAATAGCTAACACCCAAGAAGATAGGCTCAAGATCCAGATGGATCTTGACAGACTAGAGCACTGGGCCATATCTAATAAAACGAAATTCAATATAGAGAAAAGTAAAGTCCTACACTTAGGCAAGAAAAACCAAAAGTACCCATATAGACTGGGTGAAACTAGGCTCAAGAGCAGTAACTGTGAGAGGGATCTTGGAGTCTTAGTGGACAATCAGCTAAATATGAGCCAGCAGTGTGCAGCAGCAGCCAAAAAAGCTAATGCAATCCTAAATTGTATTAACAGAGAGATACAGTCAAGATCAAGGGAAGTACTAATACCACTCTATAAATCCTTTGTAAGACCACATCAGTTTTGGTCACCACGTTATAAAAAAGATGTTGAGATTCAAGAAAAAGTACAGAAAAGAGCAACCAGGATGATTAGAGGACTGGAGGCTAAAACATACAATGAACGGTTGCAGGAACTGGGCTTGGCTAGTCTAGTAAAAAGAAGGGCCAGGGGACACACGATAGCGGTCTTCCAATATCTGAGGGGCTGTCACAGAGAGGAAGGGGTCAAGCTATTTTCTAAAGCACCTGTAGGCCAGACAAGGAATAATGGATGGAAACTGAACAAGGAGAGATTTAACCTGGAAACCAGGAGAAACTTTCTGACAGTGAGAACAATCAACCAATGGAACAGAAGTTGCCCTCGGAAGTTGTGGGAGCACCATCACTTGAGACTTTCAAGAAGAGATTGGACTGCCATTTGTCAGAAATGGCGTAGGGTCTCCCACTTGGACGGGGGGGTTGGACTAGATGACCTACAAGATCCCTTCCAACTCTGATTATCTGTTAAATCTATTGTTCATCCAGAAAACCTTTGAGCTTAAAGCCTTCAAGCCTCTGACTTACTGGTTCTCTTAATGATGAAGTAAAGTACTTTGGGAAATGGAATATCTTCAAAATGAAATTCTGAAACAGAATATTCAAGTTTTTTTTTTAAAGTTACTATTGAAAAAGCTCTATTGACACATTTTGTCAGGCAATCAAAATTTCCCTTAAATACCCACCAACAATCTAATATAGCTAAATGACCTCAGATTTAAGATGGCTTTTCTTCAAATATCAGGGATTATTCGTTTTTTAAATATATTGATTTCCCTCTCAAACATCCAGAAAAGAGCGTTAATGGCCAATACCAAACATTTCCAAAGTCCATTGAGAGAATTCATATAGATCCAAATTTTGGAGTACGGGTAGTTGTTTACATAAGACCAGAACTGAGACCAGAACTTCCATCGTTAAGTGAGGCAGTTGTTAAGTGAGTCACGTCCAAGTTTACAACCTTTTTGCTTGATCATTAAGTGACTCATGAGATGTTAAGTAAATTATTTGGTTGTTAAATGAACCCACCTTCCCCACTGGTTGTGCTTATTTGAAGCTGGGTGGGAAGATTGCCAATAGGGAGCATGTGATCTTAGGATCAGGGCTGGGCGGCTGGGGGATTCCCAGGGGTTCGGGGGAGCCTTTAGCTGAGATTCTGTGCAGCTTGGAGAATCCAAAAATCCCACTCCTGGCTGGCCCTGGCTACCCCGCCCTTCCCTTCCCAGGAGTCCCCACAAGGCTCGTTTGGGAGGAAGGAAAATGCAGGGTGCGTGTGGAGGCTCCGGAGGGTAAAAAAATGGGCCTCTTGGAAGTTCCAGCTTCCAGAGAGCCTCCGGAGCCCTGGGAGGCCATTTTCGCTCTCCCAGAGGCTTGAGGAAACCTTCCAGAGCCCAGGGAGGGCAAAAATGCCCCCCCACTTCCATGGTGCAGAATGTCAACTAGGCCGTGCCTCCTATGGCCAAACACCCCCCCCCCCCCAGCAACTGGGCAGAGAACCTTTGCTAAAATTTTTGAAGCCCATCTCTGCATAGAGTGCTGCAACCCTTGTAAATACATGCTGGTTACCAAGGGCTCAGATTTGAACACATGATCTTAGGGACACTGCGGTGGTCATAAGTGTGAGGACTTGTTGCAAGTCAGGCTGTATATCACTGTTTTCAGTGCTGTTATAAACTTCAAAGGGTCATTAAACAAATGTCGTAAACTGAGGACTATCTGTGGAACCATCTGAAGTCTCCGTGGATTTGGTTTAATATGGGAAGAAATACCGTGGGTAGAATAAGCTTAATGCCTCAGCGATCCTAGAGCAAACATTTTCTTCATCATAAATTCTATACAAAACATGTTCAAATATTATTGAAAGAACCCTCTAAAACAGGGGTGTCAAACTTGCGGCCCGCAGGCTAGATGCATCATGTCTGGCCGTGCCAACACCCGGTTTAGCGAAGCCGGGGGGGAGTCACAAAATGCCATGTGATGCCGCCGTAATACCTATGGCTGTTTTAGTAGTTGCCATTAAAAGGGGGGCAGGAGGAGGAAGGGAGGAAATCTGGAAGAGCAGTTGAAAGCGAAAGTACATTCCAACTCTTATCTCTAAAAGATTGTAACTAAAATACCAGAGTTTTGCCCATGAATATTGGAGAATATGAATGATGACACCCAGTCCGCGAACCTGCTCAATTGGAGAATCTGATTTATAAGACGCCCGGGGAAACAGATGGCTGTAATTTACGTATGCCAGAATTGCCAGCATACAGGGCAGTGTCAGTATGTCACCTGTAATGAATCCTTTGAAGTTTTTTGAAGTTTGGCTCGAGAATCATGATTTAATTAGAGCAATTGCTGGAATCCTGACAGCGAGTTTGACATCCCTGCTCTAAAACAATGTTTCTCAACCTTGCCAACTTTAGGATATTGTAGACTTCAACTCCCAGAATTCACCATCCTTTATGAGGCTGCAGAATGCTTGAAATCCAACACGTGTAGAAGTTACCCAATTTGAGAAACATTGCTCTAAAATAACAAAGGAGCAAGTCAGGCTACAAATATCCCCCCAAAGAAATGCTTTTCAGACGTCTTATTTATAATAATTGCACACTGAATCCTAAATGATAATTAAAGTATGAAAACAAATTGATTAAAACCACAGTTGCAAAAAGAAAAGAAATATAATCCAGTAGTTAAAATCTATATCAACGAAGAGATTGGCTTGAAAATAGAAAGGCCCCTGAATAAAAATAAATAAATAAATGTGTAAATTTGAGTCTAAAAGTTGAGTTGTTTTTAACATCTTGTGAGGCTTTGTTGTTTTCTTCAGAAGAGACAAACAATCTATCCTTCTAAGTAATCTTATTTTATATCTAATTTCCTTGCTGGTTGTAACTGCCCAGAGAAACAGCATAAAGAAAACAAAGGGAAAAATGGTAACAAATAATAATTTATAGAATTGGAGGGTACTAGATCATAGGCTTATACTGCTCTATTGGATGCAATAGGCAAGGGCTATTCATACTTTACTATTCCACAGATTATCTTAGATATTTCCCATTATGCTGTCTAGAAATAGACAATGCAATTGTAGAATATAATGATAGTACATCCGCTCATTAAAAAAAATAAATTTCATAAAGAAATATGAACGTCCTATTGGAGAAAATGACGGCATCCAGTTTTAGTTGCCAAGATATAAAAAAGATGTCGAGAGACTAGAAAGAGTGCAGAGAAGAGCAACAAAGATGATTAGGGGTTAAAACATATGAAGAACAGTTGCAGGAACTGGGCGTGTTTTGTTTAATGAAAAGAAGAACCAGGGAAGACATGATAGCAGTGTTCCAATATCTCAGGGGCTGCCACAAAGAAGAGGGAGTCAAGCTATTCTCCAAAGCAGCTGAGGGCAGGACAAGAAGCAATAGATGGAAACTAATCAAGGACAGAAGCAACCTAGAACTAAGGAGAAATTTCCTGACAGTTAGAACCATTAATCAGTGGAACAACTTGCCTCCAGAAGTTGTAAATGCTCCCAACACTGGAAGTTTTTCAGAAGAAATTGGAGATTGGAGAACATTGCCTGAAATTGTATAGAGCAGTGATGGCTAACCTTTTTGGTACCGCATGCTCAAAGCACACGCATTCCCAAAATGCAATACGTGGGCGTCACCCGCCATGCGCCCCCTATGCATGTGTGTCCCCATGCATGCGCCCCAAGCATGTATGCGTGTCCCCCACACATGCATTCTGCATCCCGCATCTGCGGCAGAGACCCAAAGACCAGCACATGCATATGCGGTAGAGCTGAGCTGGATCGACGGCTCGCATACTCACCAAGAGGGCTCTGCGTGACACCTCTGGCACGCCTGCCATAAATTCACCATCACGGGTATAGGGTTTCCTGCCTGAGCAGGAGGGTTGGACTAGAAGACCTCCAAGGTCCCTTCCAACTCTGTTATTCCGTTATTGACAGAAATACTGGTTTTGTATGACACCAAAGAACCAAGCCAGCTGCAATTCCTTTTGCCAAGTGTATCATAAGGGGTGAGCATGGCCTCTGAGTTATGCCCCATGGGGGTTTTTCTGATATTCTTCCCACTTTTCCAAAGCTTTGTCCAAAGTTCTGCAGGTTGGCAGTTGATGGCAAGCAACAGCTGAGAGTTGCAATTCTTGAATTGCATTTGGCTCCTAGTTCTCCTGAAACATTCAGTGCTTGGCAGAGTGACAAAAGAAATGGGAGGTAAATGGATCATTGGCCTGAATTATGGTGGCAGATCCCAATACCTAATTAAATGATTAACATCCGCCCAGTTCCAGATGAGCTATCCATTTTCAGTACATTGGTGGACTTTAAATAAGACATAAAATAGAAAGTACACTATGTAAGATCTCGGGAACTGGAGGGGTGGGGGGGAAATAAAGAGGACTGCAGCATATTTTGACTCTCTTTTTAGTTCCCTGGGGTTCTAGTTGAAAGATGAATAATCAGGCTGACTTGTAAATCCGTAAAAGTGAGAGGAATAAAAAAAAAAGTTCTGCTGTTAGATGAGATGTTCCAATAAATCCCCAAGTAAGCACTGAAACATCTACAGGATACCAAGTGAAACAACATTTTTCAGCAAATGTGGATGCAAACATATGGTCCTTTCATTCAGTGACCACTTGACGTTACAACAAGCACTGAAAAAAATGGTTTACACCCAGTTCTTGAACTTAAAACTGTCACAGCAGTGCCACGTGATCAAAATTTGGGGGCTTGGCAACCTGCATATACTTAGGACAATTGCACCATTCTGAGGTCATGTGATTGCCATTTATAGGTTTCCCAGGGGGTTTCTGACAAAGTCAACAGTGGAAGTTGAGTTTCTTTAATGACCATGTGACTCGTTTAATAACTGCAGTGATTCACTAAACAATCATGGCAAAAAAGGTCATAAAATCAAACATCTCATTTAACAGCTGCCTTAAGAACACAACTACTGATCCCAATTTTATTTTAAGTCAAGGACTATCTGTATTTATTATGTCTTTATTATCTTATATTTAAGAGCCATGGTGGCACAGTGGTTAGAATGCAGTACTGCAAGTTACTTCTGCGGACTGCCAGTTGCCTGCAGTTTGGTAGTTCGATTCTCACTGGCTTCAGGTTGACTCGACCTTCCATCCTTCCGAGGTGGGTAAAATGAGGACCCAGATTGTTGGGGGCAATATGCTGACTCTGTAAAACGTTTAGAGAGGGCTGTAAAAAGAACTGTGAAGCAATATATAAGTCTAAGTACTATTGCTATTTGAAGTTTTTTTACCAATTCCAGGTAAGAAAATTGTATATATGGATGAGGCATATGGGAGAAACGACCAGTGGTGGGATTATTATTATTTTTTACTACAGTTCTGTGGGCGTGGTGTGGCATGGCTTGGTGGGCGTGGCAGGATACTGCAAAATCTCTATTCCCACCCTACTCCAGAGTAAGGAGGATACTATAAAATCTCCATTCCCTTCCCATTCCTGGGGGAAGGATACTGTAAAATCCCCATTCCCTCCCCACCCCACTAACCTGCTTTCCAGCTCCGTTCTCCTGTGCAGGGCAACGAAAGAAGACTCAGCCAATCAGCTGAGACTCAATGGGAGGCAGGGAATAGATAGGGGTGGGGCCAGTCAGAAGTTGGATTTGCCGGTTCTTCGAACTACTCAAAATTTCCGCTACCGGTTCTCCAGAACTGGTCAGAACTGGCTGAATACCACCTCTGTTTCAGAAATTATGTTTCAGAGTGTTATCTTGCTGCAATATTCAACTTATTTTGTAATGACTATTGCCTTTCACCATACCACTCAAGAAAGATGTACTGTAGTTTATGCTGACTGTTGGCTGCCTTGGACAAAATACTTAATTTGACTCGAATTATTTCTATTTCTTGTCCTCCATTTTCAACTGGTTTGTTTGAAAGTTTCCTTGTTTTCCTTTAGAACAGGGCTGTCAAACTCCCAGCCCGTGGGCCGGATGCATCATGCGCTGGCCACGCCCACACCTGGTTTAGCGAAGGGGGGAATCGTGATACGTCATATAACGCCACTGTGATGATGTGAGTTTGACACCCCTGCTTTAGATGATACAGCAGATGCAGAATTGTTTCTAAGGGAGAGAATGGTTGGTCCAAGCAATTACAGGATTGGTTTGAAGAATGATCCGAGTTAACTCATACAAACCACAATACACAATTTGGTGTTTTTGGAACATTTGCTTCACAATAGCATCAGTTGAGAATTAATCTTTATATGTCACGAGAAGTCTCTGACAATATTTTATTGAGAAAAATCACTACAGGTAGTCCTTGACTTACGGCCATTCATTTAATGGCCGTTCAATGTTACAAATGAAAAACAGTGATTTAGGATTGGTTTTCACACTTAAAACCATTGCAGCATCCCCACAGTCACATGATCAAAATTCAGGCACTCGGCCACTGACTCGTATTTATGACGCCTGCAGTGTCCTGGGGTCGTGTGATCACCATTTATAACCCTCCCAACTGGTTTCCAACAAGCAAAGTCAATGGGGAAGCCAGATTGCCTTAACAACGTATGACTCACTTAAGAACTGCAGGGATTCACTTAACAACTGTGGAAGGAAAGGTCGTAAAATGGAGTACAACTCGCTTAACGACAGAAATGTTGGGCTCAATTGTGATTGTAGGTCAAGGACTACCTGTAACGGCTGGGTTTACAGAAGCTCACATGCTTCACCCAAACCGACAAATTATATTAGCAGGATATATGAATCTAGCTTTTTGGTGATCCAATGATCATTTGGCCAATTTGTTTTTGACAATCCGATACAAGACTCTTCCAAGGTATAGTACCAATTATTTTATTCTTTGCCTTATTATAGGGTGATGCACAGAGATGATTAGCAGTTCAATGCACACTTTGCATGTGACAAAGCAACATTTAACTGCACTTAAGAGCAATAAGGCCCTATTCATCTGAAAGTGAAACTGTGAGTGATTTGAGAAATTTATGGGGTTATCAAGGCTGAATGTGTGCCAGCATAAACCATATAATAAACCACATTTCACTGTTTCAATAACCCCTTTTGCAGATGAGCAAAACCTTGAACCAAAATGGGATGCTTTGTATCTGTTCTATTCTATTCTATGCTATTCTATTCTATTCCTATATTCTATTCTATATTCTATTCTATGTGCCATGCTATTCTATTCTATTTTATTCCTATATTCTATTCTATATTCTATTCTAATTCTATTCTATTCTATTCCTATATATTCTATATTCTATTCTATATGCTATTCTATGCTATTCTATTCTTCATTCCAGTATCTATTCTATTCTATTCTATTCTATTCTATTCTATTCTATTCTATTCTATTCTATTCTATCCTTCATTCCAGTATCTATTCCATATTCTACTCTATTCTATTCTGACTTTCAAGACCTCTGCAGGAAGGGCATTGAGCCAGGGGGAGAATGCCTTCCTCTATTTATGAACTGTGATTTAGTTTTCAGGTCTGGCGCATGTAAAGAAGCGCATCTATTAAGCAGCTTGTCCATGTCATGGGGGATCAAGTTCAACCCAAGGTTTTCTTTATGTTGATCTTTTTTAATACTGTGCAAACATTACAATTCAGCATTCCGGCCAGGCAGTCATTTAATTCCTCTCTGTTATTTGTGGCTGCTGACTTCCTCTCTTATCAGTTTCTAAATCCATTAAAAAAACACACACACACACAAAACAGCCTTTGCATTTCTGTAAGCTTATTCCCCACTCTTGTTGATGTTTGATTCCAGCTTCCTAAAGGTCCCTGGGTTCTGGTTTTTGGGGTCTCCCTACAAAAATTTGCTATTAAAGGGAGAGAGGAAATGTTTTATTTCAGATGTATTTGTGGGGTGTGTGTGTATCTCTCTCCCCAGCATGGAGAAAATACAGTATACCTTATGCTGAGATATTACTTCCCTTGAGCAGCGAGTTGCTTCCTCCGACTTCTACAAACTCCCCATTTCTATATTTTGTGGTGTATAGGTAGGCCTCGACCTACAACATTCGTTTAATGGCTGGTCGAAGTTACAATGGCACCGAAAAAAGCAACTTATGACCGTTTTTTCCGCTTAAGACCATTGCAACATCTTCATGGTCATGTGATTAAAATTCAGAGGCTTGGCCACTGGCATGTACTTATGACAGTTGCACTGTCCTGGTGTCATGTGATCATCATTTGTAACTTTCCCAGCTGGCTCTCCACAAGCAAAGTCAATTTGGGGGAAGCCAAATTTGTTTAACAATTGCCTGGTTTACTTAACAACACCTGCGATCCGCTTAACAACTGTGGGGAAGAAAAAGGTTGCAAAATGGAGCAAAACTTACTTAACAACTTGCCTTGCTGAGCAACAAAAGATTTTGAGCTTAATTGTGGTCGTAAGTCGAGGACTACCTGTAATACATTTTCAGTAAATTTGGAAATACATACATGTAATCTTTGCTTAAGGGCCTGAGCTGTGACTGAGAATACAGTACTGTAGAAAATACACTATTTTGTTCACATGCTGATAAAGGAAAGCATTATTAACACATGTGGACTTGAGGGTAATTTTCCCATTGTCATTTTATGGTCACCTTGAATGTTTTCTTCCATTCCTGTCCATTTCTACAGGGAGGAAAAACTCACATCATCTTTAATTCTGTTTTTATTTTCTTCCCCAATTTCCTACCTCTTCCTCCTGCTAATCTTTTTATCTCTTTTCTCAAGAGGCTCTGGCACTGTTCTGCCACAGGCACTCATCATCTTTTCCTACAGTTTCCTGGAATTAGTTACAATATTTGTCCCACTGTGTCTCTTGTTTATTTTTAAAAATGAATGTGAAAAGACTTACAGATCAATACAGGCAGTCCTCAAATTTATAGCCACTACTGAACCCAGGATTTCCATTGCTAAACAAGACAGTTGTTAAGTGAACCCCATTTTATAACCTTTTTGCCATGTTTGTTAAGTGAATCAATGCAGTCATTAAGTTAGTAACATGGTTGTTAAGTGAATC
This sequence comes from Pseudonaja textilis, assembly GCF_049901715.1. NCBI lineage: Eukaryota > Metazoa > Chordata > Lepidosauria > Squamata > Elapidae > Pseudonaja > Pseudonaja textilis. The sequence continues at coordinate 7,638,900 of NC_142008.1, forward strand.
TGGCTTTCTCTTTCTGGGCATAAAAAGTGATCCCGTGGGGCACTGCAATCGTCAAAAGTACATGCCAGTTGCCATGTGTTCTAATTTACTTTACTTTACTTTATTGTCATTGTACCTCATACAATGAAATCAAACACCATATTCAGCGCACATCATGACCATGAAAATAAACACAAACACACATCCTTCACCCTCCACGCATTGAATTGAAAACCTTGATATTGCATTAATATTGCACTATACAAGCAGAATTCAAAAGAGCTACTGCCCTGGGATAGAAGCTGTTTTTCAGCCTATTTGTCCTTTGTTTTTATTATTCTGTACCATCTGCCAGATGGTAGTAGTTCAAAAAAAGGGTTCCCAGGATGAGATGGATCTTTGAGAATGTTTTGAACTTTCTTAAGGCAGTGGGAGCTATAAAGCTCTTCCAAAGAGGAGAGAGAGCAACTAATGATCCTCTGAGGGGCAATGATATTAACCCTCTGGAGAGCTTTCCTATCTGCCACTCTGCAATTGGCAAACCATACAGAGGTGCAGTAAGTTAAAATGTTCTCTATGGTGCAGCGGTAGAAGGTCACCAGCAGTTTCTCATTCAGTTGTTGTTTTCTGAGAAGTCTCAGGTAGTATAATCTCTGCTGGGCCCTTTTGACCAGGGCTGCAATGTGGGCACCCCAGGTCAGGTCCTCTTTTAGGGTAACACCCAGAAACTTAAAACCGGCTACTTGCTCCACTCGGTCTCCAGTGATAAGCAAGGGCTGGATGTCTGATCTGTTCCTTCTATAGTCCACTATAAGCTCCTTGGTCTTACTGGTGTTGAGGACCAAGTTATTGTCTCCACACCACGAAAACAACCGGTCCACCTGATCACCTGGAGAAACTTCCAATGGTCATAAGGGGGAGGGGGAAATGTCACTTTTTGTAAGTCCCATTGTAACTTCAAATGGTTACTAAACGAATGGTTGTAAGGTAAGGATTATCCGTATCCAGAATCATGAACCCAGGCCGTGGGATACAGGCCTGCAAAAATTGGACCTGCTTAAATCTGGGACTCTATTGTCACAGCCTCCTATTTGAACTTCCTGTGAATGAACGGCAGAAGATCACAAAGAAGTTTCCTTTGGTTCTCGGCTACTGGCAAGAGAGCCTGCAGGATGCCCTTCTCTGCCTTTGGATCAGGAACTGTCTTTTAATCTAAATATCTGGGTTCCTCGGGACACTTTTCGCAGACCAAGGCCAAATTATATGCTCATTGCAGGCTCACTGGTTCGTGGTTTAAGAAAGAAAGTTTGTATTGCCAGGCAACTAGGAGGGAGGGAAGGAAGAATAAAGAAAAGGAGGGAGGGAGGAAAGGTGGATAAAGGAGGGAAGAAGGAAGGAAAGAAGGAAGGAAGGTATTGTTACTGAAAAAAAATATGTGGGATCCTTGGTCCCCTGATTGTTTTCTTGCAGATGTTTCATTACCCAACTAGATAGTATCTTTTAACTGCTAGCAAAAAGAACACCCCAGCCCTAGCACTGATGAAGTGACCTAGTTGGCTACTGAAAAGTCTGCAAAAAAAAAAAAAAAACCAACCCCAGCCAACCTCAGAGAGCACCAAGGACCCCACAGTTCAGCCATCTGCTCCAAGTATTCTCTTTTATTGGCATTTAAGAAATAATAATGGCGATAATGCAAGGAAGGAAATGCCAGAGAGAAGAAACCTCTCGGCTCAGAAGCCTTTTGTGAAAAGCTAGGAAAGGTAGAGAGATAAAAGTCCAAAGCATATTCCTTCGAGAACTCGGCCTCTGAATTCTCAAGTTTCTAGATCGCAGTTTGGTATGGCTAACCCCCTCACACACACCCCACATCTCTCTCTCTTTCACACACACACACACACACACACACACACACACACACACACACACACACACACACACCTGTTGCTATGGAAACCCAGAGATCTGCGAGAGGGGGGCTCGCAGTCTCCCCATCCAGAAGCCCGGACAGCCCTTAGTGAAACGCCGCCGCCCAGAGCTAACCTCTGGCTGGCCCCGAGCAACTTAGTCGCCGCCGGCTGCGGCTGAGCCCTCCGGACTGGCAAGCTGCCGGCAGGGAGGGGATGCCATGAGACAGCAGCCTTTCCCCGGAGGAGTGGGGCTGGGGGGTGTCGTCATGGCTTTGATCTCCTCCGTCCCTCCGGGAGACTCGCGGGGGTCTTGGCTCGTCTGGCGCTTTTGTTGACGCCCGCGAAGTAGTGCCCGCGTGTTTCCACGGAGGGGCGCTGGCGTACGTTTTAATGCAGCAAAATGAATGAAGAGAGCGGGCGCAGCGCCGGAGGGGGTTGAAACAAGCCCCACGGCGGCGGGAGGAGAAGGCTTGGGCAGGTGCACACAGCAAGCAGGGGGGCGGCACCAGCCGGAGCCTTGTGCCCTAACCCTTCTCTACGCGAACCCCGGGCAGGAAAGGCACCGTGCCACGGCCGCTCTCTCGCCTCTCCCTCTTGCGAGCACAGGCAGGCAGGCGAGCTGCGCCGCCACCACCACCACAGACCGCTCGCCCGCTGCTTTCCAAGTTTCCCCGTGGAGGGAGGGTAACCCAGTTGGCCGGGGCTGAAGGAGACCGTCCGCCCGCTCTCGCGGCCGCCTCGCGCGCAGAGGACACTCGCCATTCCTTCCCTGGCACGCGCGCGCACACTCCTCTCCGCTCCCCCCCCAGCCATCTCACACACATAGACACAGACACACACACCCTCTCTGCTGGCATGCGACCTGGAAAGCGGCTGCTCTGTGGCCCCGGGAAGGCGCCGGGCGAGGGACCCCAGTCGCCTCCCTGCTCCGCGCCCCTCCTCTAACCGGGGGTGGGGGGAGGTCAGGACCGCATCGACCGACCAGCTTCCTGGCGAAGGAAGAGGACGGCGAGTTTGACGCGCCGACGGCGGGGTTCCTACACGTTCTCCTCCTCCTCCTCCTCTTGCTAGCCCTCCTCTGTTCCGATGCCCGGGCGGCGAGCGCGCCGTTCTCGCCGGCTCCCTTGAGGCAGACGGGGTGGCGCGTCCGGAGCTGGCGAGCGCCAGGCAGAAGACAGGGGCTCCAGACGGCCGGCGAACTCCCGTAGCCTTGTGGTCAGCCTGCCGCCCTGGACCGGCCGAATGGCTTCCTTGTACCAGCGCTTCGGCGGGAAGATCAACACCTCCCGTTCCTTCCCCGTCACGCCCGAAGCCAGCCATCTCCTAGGCCCCCAGTGCTCCGAGGAAGACGGGGCCGCCGCCGCCGCTGCTGTTGCTGCCGCCGCCGCCTCGGCCCACGCGGTCGCCGGAGCAGCGAAGGCTTCGCGCCCGTCGCACCTGCACAACCCCAGACCTCGCTTCCAGTACCAGGCGAGGAGGAGCGACGGCGAGGAGGAGGATGTAAGCCAACCCCTGCCTGGCTCGGGGGGCAGGACGCGGGTGGGAGAAAGCCGGGCTCCTCGCCTCGGGGTTCCGCGCCTTCCGCCCCTCCGCTCGGACGGATGGAGAAGTCGTGGCAGTAAGAAGGGCTGAAGCGCCGGGGGCGGGGGAAGAGAGAGAGAGGCTCTGCGGAGACTTTCCTTACTCTCCATCCTACGCACACCGGTTTTGGTACAGGGATCTAGAGAGTATTCATGAGAAAACTCGGGGTCTCCCTTGGATTTAAGAGATGGATTAGCTAAAGGTTTTCTCTTAGTAGAAAAGTTAAAAGGTTAGCAGATCTTCGGGAAAAGAGTCGCGTTGGAGCAGTTTGCAAACGATTGGAGAGAGAATAGTTCACAAACAAATTTCTCTTCCCTTTTCCTCTCCTCTCCTCAAAGCTGAGAAGCGATCAAAAGTAGATTTTCAAGAGGCATGGAATACGTTGGGAGCATAAATTTGAGCAACATGTGCTTTTGCTGGTTCAGATTCTTGCATCTCTCGTTCTCCCCACCCTCTTCTCCAATCCCCACTTTCTTCCCCACCTTTACTTACTTTCTTGGAGAAATTTCAAAGAGTTTGTATTTGCATATCTCCTTAGTAACCTCCGACTTATCCAGGACACTTACTGGTTCTGAGAAGGATGGTTGGGGGGGAAAAGGAAGTTGGAATAATCTGGAAATCATAACTCTTTGTTAAAGAAAAAATGTTATTTTAGTAATTTAATTGATGCAGTTACTAGTTTAGCCTGGGAAGGGCGCCTGTTCCTTGAAGCTGGTTCATGTGGTTATGTATGTTTGTGTGCACTTATGTTTGTGCAAATGGAAGCAAAGCCTCCTTTAAATTTTGTTTTCACTTTGTGAATTCTTGGGATGTTTCTACACAAGTAGAGGCATATTTTGTGTGTCTAGCTTACAATGGTTTCCATATCCAAATGCTAAGGCCAACTCTGCCTAGTTTTCTAGATCAGGCGTACAGAGGGCTCCTACCAATTCAGTGTTAATTCTTTAGCTTGCAGAATTGCATCATGTCATAATTCAGTTTGTGTTACTGTAGTGATTGTGTGTATATGTGTATGTATGTGCGTACATGTGCTCTCATCTATTTGTACAAATACAATAAAAAATAAAGAGGAGGATTTTCAAAGTTCATTGTGTACACTACCTCCTAAGTATATTTATTTTTAAATATTCCTTCCTCTAAAGTTGTATCACTATAACAGCTTTGCTCAGACCTTGGTTAGAAAAGACAAGGGTAATTAGCATAAAATTAATAAAAAGAGAAGCAATTCCTTTTACTAAAAATCACTGCTGAAAAACTTTTGTAAGGAACCAAGAGGAGGTTGCCTTTTGTTCCTTTTTATTTCTTATTTGAGAGAACATTTATCTTTAAATAAGTATATAGATATCTTGCAAAGTGTCCAGCAGTTCTGTTACATTCAGCGCTTCCAGTGAAGTGTGCTTTGTATTACATTATAATATTTAGTAGAAATAAATAAGATATAAATCCAGGTGACACAGAATCTTAAAGTTAATTCACTTTTCTCTGGTCTAGGATAATGTTTTTGCTGTTGTGGGGCATATTCCTGGCATTGCCCTCTAGGTGGCAGTATAAGAAAGCAAACTTTCCTTTTTCTTTTTCCTTTCTTTTTCCTTTTTTTTTTTTGACATTCAGCTAACAGTTTGTATTTTACCTGCACCAAATTTTGTATATAGCAAAAACCTGCCTAGCAACTGGACATTTTGAACTTAAAAGGTTTAATAGATGTGACTTGTTTTAAATAGGCTCAAATTAAAACTTAAAGCCATAATTTTTTCCAGAACAATATTTGTTAGTACTATAATCATATTTACATAAAATAACTTTCCTTTCTGCTTGTATGTCAGTAAGCATTTTGTAAGGTGCTGTAGAATTCCCTGCCAGTAGACAGTTTCTGGTTTCTCCCTAAATCTGTAACAAAATACCAAATAAATAAAAACTTCCATCAATTAATAAACCTGATTCTCACTTGTTTTCTTTAGATAGGAGACCTGATAGTCAGATAATGATTTTTCCAGTGCAAAAATTATTATTGTCTAGGAATCAAGGTTGAGAACTGTGCAGTCACAACTGAGAGCAACACACACTTACAATGAAACTGCCTTTTGTGAAACACTAATATAATCCAAAGTTTAGAAGTAATACAATGTGTGGAATGGCAGTAGTGCTTGTGTGTATGTTGTGTTTAAGGAGAATTTTAAAAATGAGGTTCAGACATAAAAATGCTAGCTCCAGTTCTGACATTAAGGAGAACCATACTCTGCCTCATATGCGTGTATTCCTGCTATGGTGATTCTTGAATGTGCTAATCTAGGAGCTGTCTCGGGTGTTGAATACTGCCTTGCAGATTGGGAGTTGGTCTTCTTTAAGCAGGGCTGGCCAATTAATTTCTCCAAAAGGGCTACATAAGAAACTGGGATTGTTGCAGAGACTGAAGCAATAGGGCTGTACACTTATTTACATTCAATTTCTAATTTCCAATTGACCTCATGCATGGCCAGACAGGGACGGCAAAAGTTTCAGATAAGGAATAACAGAATAACAGAGTTGGAAGGGACCTTGTGGAGGTCTTCTAGTCCAACCCCCTATTCAAGCAGGAGACTCTATACCATTTCAGACAAATGGTTGTCCAATCTCTTCTCAAAAACCTCCAGTGATGGAGTACCCACAACTTTTGAACGCAAGCTGATCCAGTGATTGTTTTCACTGTCAAGAAATTCTCTCCTTAATTCTAGGTTGCTTCTCTCTTGATTATTTCTCCTTGATCGTTTCTTGTCCTGCCTTCTGGTGTTTTAGAGAATAGCGTGACTCCTCTTCTTTGTGACAGCCCCTGAGATACTAGAACACTGTTATCATGTCACCCCCTAGTCTTTAGGGGGTGACTAGACTAGACATACTCAATTCTGCAACTGTTCTTCATATGTTTTAGCCTAGGTCTTCCAGTCAGTCATAAAAACCCCTCTAAGTGCAAGCATCCAAAGTAAACCATCTTTAACTAGCCTCTGTTTGAATCATCTAATGAATGAGAAGCCTCCATCTATCATGATATAGGTAGTCCTCCATTTAAAACCAAAATTGTAAACAGGATTTTTGTTGTTAAACAAAGCAATTCTAAAACGAATTGCTGGAAAGGTTGCAGGTGGTGATTCTATGATCCCTAGGATGCTGCAGGCATTTATAAATATATCCCGGTTGCCCAGTGTTTGAATATTGGTCACATGACTTTGGGAAAGGTATGATGGTCATAATTATGAGGACCAGTCATAAGTTACTTTTTTCAGTGCCATTGGAACTTTGAATGGTTGTTAAACACCACGTTGTAAGATGAGGACTGTATGTAATTGGTTTCTCTGCCAAACTGCTCTTAGTATCAGAAAACTATTCTTTATAATATTCGGCTGGTAACTACTTTCCGGTAACCCAGAATAACACATTATTCTGTGTCCTGAACTCTGGAATGAGAGAACGGAAGTTTTATGACTTTGGCTGCTTGCTGTTAATTGATAGAGCACTCAGTGGATATGCCAAGGCAAAGATTTTTGACTTTCAAAAGAAATGTATGTGGCTCAAGGTTGAAGTGTGGAGATGAATGGGACTAGCCACAGGGAGCAAATTCCACACTCACCAAAACTAATGATGTTACCTAGCCAGATAATAAAGCATCTGGAAACAAGCAACCAATCTCAGAGAGCACCTTTTTTATCTTAGTATTTTTTTTTAAATGCAAAAAACAAATCAGAATTATTCTTTCTTATTGCAAGCACTGCTGGGAACAAGATCTCTAGCAAAGATGTAAGAGTATTGTGAACACATGTGCCTTTCATCGCACAAATAGTTTTACAGGCTTTTAAGATATCAGAGGACAGGGGAAACAATGCAAGGGTAACTGTGGTCCCATGGAATGTAGAAAAACATACTTTTTAAATATATTTCTTCAGAATTGAATACATAGTCACTGCAAATCCTACTTCGGTTTATGATTGTGTTTGATAACTTCTTTGATAACACAACAGAAAAAAGCACAAGAGACTCTTGAAGGATTAAAATTCTAATATAAATTTCATATCAAAGCACAAAACTGAGCAAAGGACTCTTTTCTTGCAAGGAATGGATCCTATATTCACATGATCTGCATATCCATGGTTAATATAACCATGATTAATTGAATTACATTCTTTTTCTGGAAGTGTACAAGGCACCAAACAATTAATAGTACCACTAAGTTTGTGCAGTATGCTTAGGCTAAAGTTCGGTTGTCTAATTTGTGGATTAGTAGTATGTTGTATCAAACCAACTTCATCATTCCCAGTGTTGGAGACAGCTGCAGTGGGAATATATCTTATCATCTGAAATAGCCAACTCATCTTTACAATGTTTTTGTCCATTCATTTCAAGCATATTTTAAAATAATTCCAGCATGTAAACAATGTTAGGTAGCTTTGTAATAACCATTTGATCATGTTTTATAAAAGCTAATATTTGATTTTTTTGCAGTTATTTGCTGTGCTAATCTTTATTATTAAATATACAGAGAGAATACTGACCTAGTTTGTACAAAATTGGTTTTATCATGACTTGTTGAATAAAGCATAATTGGTTAAATTTATACAAGGCACTAAGTTGAAAACTATTGTTGCAAAAATAAATTAATTTACACAGAAGATTACCCCAGCTTCCACCCCAACCTCAATTAATTAGGATTTAGTCAAACGTATCAAATCAATCAAAATTCTGTGTTTAAAATTCTTCACTTTTCCCATTTTTATCTTTTTGCTTGATCTCCAAAGAGACCAGATAAATATATACATTGTTTGTCTCTACTTTGCTGTTCAGAAGAATTTGCCTTCATTGTTTTCCCCATTTTTTCCTTGTAATCATTCTATAAAAATTGACAGAGGCATTAGCTAGCTAAATGTGCTGAATGGAAAAAATAAATTCAAATCCTGTGTTTATTACATTTTAAAATGTACTTTGAACTAATGATGGTGAATTAAAGACCACTAAGAAGAAACTGAACCTGCAAATACTATAAAATAAATCCCCATATTTAGTGGAGACCTAAAAGATTCTGTGTTTTGTTTGATTCAGCAGAAGGCCATAGAGAATTAATTATCTCTGATCAAGGAGAAAGGGAGATATATTTTGCAGCATTGGGACAATTGATATGAAGGTGACAGCTCCTTAGTTTGTGGATTAGAAATGAGAGCATTTTTTAAAAGCTGCAATGAGCCTAGAGAGACAGTGAAATACACAGAGCACATCAATTTATTTAGTCTAAATTCTGTCTGTACCTAAATGCTACAGTTCAGTACTGTCATGGCTTCTAAAGCATATCACTTTCAAAAATTGCTGGTCATTTAAATTTCACACATTACAGTAATCTTCTTCGGTGGTCATAGAATTGTGTCTCCAGATGAATGGTTACTGTTCTGACCCAAGCCTTGTTCAAATTAAACAAACACAAACTGTGTATAAAAGCAAACCTTTTTTAAAGCAGCGCTGGGAATTCAGTGCATTCCCAGCCAAGAGACTTTTAAACCAAATTGTCTGGAATCAAAAGCAAGCCCTTTCAAGGTTGCAAAAGGCTGCCAAGAACAGAAAACAAATTACTGATTAAATATTCACCAACAGAAGTTTCAAAAATAAACTGGAGTAAGCAGGGCTTCAACGAGGGCACTAGTCTAAAGAACTTGTTTACTTCCTGCAAAGAATGCATTCCCGAGGGCTGGTTTTTATCCCTTATGGGAGGGGCAATCACCTTCCAACTGTTAGGCACCCAGAAATTATCCAGAGTAATCAATCACTCCGAGACAAGCATAATCTCCAATTGATTTATTAGGAACAGCTCTGGTATGTCTATGGAAATTTCCAAAACTGAAACTTATTCTCAGCACATCTCACAAAGTCCTCCCTGTCTCCTCCCACTTACTACACTTCATAAGTCACGAGAACCATTTTTTAATGTAACACGCTGAATAACCTTGAACTGTTCAACTCCCTCACTTCCCTTCATTGTTCACATATTTTCTTGCGGCAGCTGATATCAGAGCTGACACCAACCTTACTCCCGAGTCGCCCTTGCTGTTTCAGCGGCTCTTTCCTTCGAGCAGCCCTACGTGCAATGGGCACAGGCTCCCCGGGGTCCTCTGCGTCACTGCTGCCAGACTCCACAAGCTCCGAAGGCAGCACCCCACTCTCCGATAGTCCTGGCCCCATCCCTGCACCACACGCAGGCCCCTCGTCTGAGTCCTCGCTATTAGAGACCTCTGCTGTCCGCACCTGCTGCCTGCGGATCACAACAGTTACGGATATACTTTGGTAAAGAAATAAAAATGAGGAGCCAGTTTGATGTAGTGGTTAAGGAGCTGGCCTAGAAATCTGGAGGAGACTGGGTTCTAGTCCTGCCTTAGGCATGAAAGCCAGCTGAGTGACTTGGGCCAATCACCAAGAGACTGTGAGTTTTAACCCTGCCTTAACAGGAGAAATCAGGCTTTGGGCCTGGCAACTCTCTCAAACCAACCCATCTCTCAGGGTTATCATTCTGGCGAAAAGAGGAAGAGGAAGGAGTTTTAAATTTTGGGTTACTTAAAAAGTAATACAGGTAGGGTAGAAAAAAATCTGATAGATAACATAAATAAGAAAGTAAATGCAGAAAATATAACTGAGGAATGCCTATTTATAATTTTGGGATCACACACTTTCCTTTTTGAGATTAATACTGGAATACAGACAGTCATTTTACTTAACATTGCCTCTGAACATTTTCCTAGTTCGTCTCTCTCTTGCTTACTTTTCTTTACAGTCAGGGTGATTGATGAGTGTAATTTCTGTAAGCAACTGACAAAGGTGCTGAGTTTGATACGCATGCAGATTGTCTATAACTTCATTCCTTTTAATTACCGTGAAACAATAATTCATTAATCAAGTTCATAAGAAAATCAGCTCTTCCCTTGAATGTAAAATACCAATTCATATCATAAAACAATAAAACTAGTAACAATTATCCTTTTAACATTAATAAGTTATTTTTTCTTAAGAAGGCTACACATCAGAAATCAGTTTTATAGTGTTACTTAAATAACCAAGTTCTCCCTTATTCATCATCGGGATAATTCATCAGGGTAATTTAAGTATACAGGTACTCCACAAATTACAACAGTTCATTTAGTGACCATTCAAAGTTATCACAGCACTGAAAAATGTGACTTATGACCATTTTGCAGAGTTACGATCTTTGCAGCATCCTCATGAATATGTAATCAAAATTCAGATGCTTGGCAACTGGCATGTACTTATGACGGTTGCAGTGTCCCAGGTCATATGATTCCTGTTTTGCGACCTTCTGACAAGCAAAGTCAATGGGGAAGCCAGATTCACTTAACAACCGTCTTACTAACTTAACAACTGCAGTGATTCAGTTAACATCCGTGGCAAGAAAAGTTGTAAAATGGGGCAAAACTCACTTAACAACAGAAATTTTAGGCTCAGTTGAGTTGTGGTTATAAGTGGAAGACTACCTGTACCGTATTTTTGGAACAACATTTTTTTGAAAAAGAACCAGCGATTTGAATGGAAAGCATTGATAATTATTGGGATTCTGATATGCAAAAGAGGGATATTTAACTTTCCTTCTTGTGGAAGAACCATACTTTTTCACAGAAGTTTAGATCAAATGGATAATTAAATACTTGTGAGGGTACTTACAGTACTTGTAAAATACTTGCAACCCTTCAAGTAAATCGGGTTGGCAAAGATATACCGTAATAACTAATAGAACTAGTCCTGTCTGGACTGCAACAACATAATCTTGAAAACCTGATAAGAATCTTTCTTTTTTTCTCTCTATGTTATACCAAAGAAAGTTTATTTCCCAAGATTCTCATGTTCTACCAATAGTTGCCACGTATAAGTTCTCAACTTACAACTGTTCATTTAGCAAACGTTTAAAGTTACGACACCACTGGAAAAAAGTAACTTATGGAGTGATCCTTGAACTTATGGCTGTTGCTGCATCCCCAGGGTCATGTGATCTGTTGCTTGGCAACCAGAATTATGGACGATGGTTGCAATGTTTCAAAACCATGTGATCACCACTTGCGACCTTCCCAGCCAGCTTCCAACATGCAAAGTCAATGGGTGAAGCCGGATTCACTTAAACAACAGCATAATTCACTTAACAACTGTAGTACTCGCTGAAAAACCATGGCAAAACTTTAAAAAGGCTATAAAATGGGTGCATCTCATTTAACAATTGCTTTGCTTAACAATGGAAATTCTGGGTTTGTAAGTTGGGGACTACATATACGTTCTCTGAGGCCATCTCTATAATCTACAATAAGATATGGAATTAGTGTTGGGATTCATATATTTTTTACTGCTGATTCTGTGGGCATGGTTTGGTGGGCTTGGCTTGGTGGGAGTGGCAGGGGAAGGATACTGTAAAGTCCCCATTCTCTCCCCAACCCACTAACCTGCTTTCCAGCTCCGTTCTCCTGTGCAAGGCAACAAAAGAAGACCCAGCCAATCAGCTGTGACTCGGGAGGCAGAGAATAGATGGGGGCGGGGACAGTCAGAGGTGGGATTTACTGGTTCTCTGAACTGCTCAAAATTTCCACTACTGGTTCTCCAGAACTGGTCAGAACCTGCTGAATACCACCTCTGTGTGGAATGATATATATCTGGATATGTCACTTGATGTTCGTTCTACTTGTTGCATACTAATCAAAGCAGTGGTCTATGAATGGCTATTTTCTTTTCTTTTTTTTAATAGCAAATGCAAGTCATTTTTGCCAAAGTCAAATGAGAAAGTTTTGTACACGGTCATGTTCCCTTGTATCCTCTATTTAACTAACTTAACTTGGACTTCAAAAGATGTTTTATAGTTCCCTTTTTCAGCCTCCTGAGATAGACAAGTTATGAATCACAGAAGTAATTGCCAATATTTTCAGTATTAATAATTCAGGCTGTGGGTTAGGTTGTTTAAATTAGCCTTTACAAGCCTTCGGGAATATATAGTGCAAGATCTGGAGAGTAATTTATTTTTGAAAACTGCAAAGAAAATGAGAATTGCTATTGCTTTGTAGTGAAATGTGCCAAAGCAAGGGGCTGTTCCATTTTTGGGGGGTGTGGTAGGAGATTTCTAAAAAAATGAGCCTGCGAAATAAAATTGAATTGATTGTTATGCAAAATGAATTATCCTGTAAGACAACTGCAAATTATTCCAACTGAATAATAAATACATATAAAATCAACCTATTTGGCAAGTTCCTTGCACTGTTATCTCTGCCATCTTAGTTTTCTGTTATTTTCTTGTTTTAAATATTTTTAACGATTTGTAAACAGCCCATGTGGGGGCTTCAATTTACCACCACAATTGGGACTGGAACTTACATTGCTAAGTGAAACAGTCATAAAGTGAGTCGTGTCTAATTTTACAACCTTTTTTTTTTGCTGTAGTCATTAAGGAAATCACAAGGTCATTAAGCGAATCTAGCTCCCCTGTTGACTCTGCTTGTCAGAAACCCTCTAAGAAAGTTGCAAATGACGATCATGTGACCCTGGGATCAGAGGTGGTATTCAGCAGGTTCTGACCAGTCCTGGAGAACCCATAGCAGAAATTTTGAATAGTTGGGAAAACCGCCAAATGCTACCTCTGATGGCCCCACCCCCATCTATTCTTTGCCTCCCATTGAGTCTCAGCTGATCAGCTGGGTCTTCTTTGGTTGCCCTACACAGGAGAACAGAGCTGGAAAGCAGGTTAGCGGGGTGGGGAGAGAATGGAGATTTTACGGTATCCTTCCCTTGCCACACCCACCAAACCACTCCCACCAAGCCATGCCATACCCACCAAGCTACACCCACAGAACCAGTCGTAAAAATTTTTGAATCCCACCACTGCTTATGATACTGCATGCATCGTAAACACATGTCAGTTGCCAAGTAAAATACATGCCAATTCATCACAGGCAAGTGGAGATACTGCACGTTTTATAAGTACAAGGACTAATCATAAGTCATTTTTTATCAGCACCATACTGAACTTTGAAAGGATGTTAAACGAATAACTGTAAGTCAGGAACTACCTGTAGTTGTTTTATTAACTTATACATTGCCCATATACGTGAGGTTTGTTATTAGACTCAGGAAATAGAAACAGAATAAATGGTGGAATGTTCTGTGGGTAACTAAACAGACATCACTTCTTCCTTCCTTCTCAATCAAAAACAGTTTTGAAACGTTATTGGTCTGTAGTTTTCCTACTACTTGTCAGTTAGTAGATATCTGGCTTAAAAATTCTCACAGGCTTTTGTGCGATCAAACTGTATCAAGTAAAGCTCATAATAAAAGATGGCTTCGTTTATCGTTCTTCCTTTTATGTAATTTTTCATGGTGCTAATATGTTCTGATGTGTAAATTATACATGGAATATCCCTTGTCTATTTCTTTGCTGATTTAAAATCTGATACTTGGGCTGTGCATATTTTTGTAACAATAATTGGCGCTGTTTTATGGCATACAAAAAGCAATGGGATCTCAGAGTTAGTTCCCAGGGAGTATTGCATTCTCTATACCTCCTGTCCCGTCTGACATTTTATTTTATTTATTGTTTTACTCTACACTACTCTATTTATTTATTAAATAAGAAGCAATCCTGTTAAGTAAAAGGGATTTTGCTAATTTTTATGTACAAGAAGAACTCCTCAAGTGCCCAATACATTTTTAGAAAAAAAGATACAACACTGGTTGTGTAGGATAGTGCGCCCAGTTGGGGGTTCCAAAAAAGGGCATCCCACAGTTTTTATTTATTTTATTTATTGATTTGATTTGTCAGTCGCTTACAAGATAATAGTTATATGAATAAACACGAGTATGAATGCAGAAAATAGGGACAAATAAATGGGGACAATAGGACAGGACGATAGGCACAATTGTGTACTTATACATGCCCCTTACAGACCTCTTAGGAATAGGGTGAGGCCAATAATGGATAGTTTAGGTTTGAAGGAGTGGGGGTTAGAGGATGGTGTAATGTGTTCCAGGCATTGATCACTCTGTTCCTCAAGTCGTACTTTCTGCAATCAAGTTTGAAGCGGTTTACATTGAGTTTGTATCTGTTGTGTGCTCTTGTATTGTTGTGGTTGAAGCTGAAGTTAGTCATTGACTGATAGGACATTGTAGCAGATAATTTTGTGTACTAACCGTAGGCAGCATAGTTCTAGGTTGTCCAAGCCCAAAATGTATACTAGAAGGCTAGAAGACATGATGGGACTCAACCTCACCAGTTTGCCTGCTGAAAATGGGTGTCTCATATATCTTTTCAGAATACCAATGGTATCATTCAAGGCCCAGGATGAAGATTTTAAGTCTTGCATTAAAAAACGATAAAGGTGTTCCCTGTTCAGTCATATCCCACTCTAGGGAGTTGTGCTTATCTCCATTCTTACACGAGGGATCCAGAGTTTTTAAGACACTTCCGTATTCTTGTGGCCAGCATACTTTTGAATTGCGATGTTGTCAAAAGCTGGGTGAAGTAACAGGAGCTCGCGCCATCATGTGGCTCTTGGGATTTAAACCCACGTGGTAATCTTTCCAGCTGAGAAGCTCAGGCATCTTTAACCATGGAGCCATCGTACCCTAAAAAGTTGCCCTATATCTCTTTGCTTTAAAAAGTGCCAGCAAGAACCAAAAGAAGTATGTCAGAATGTTTGCAGCATGACTACTACTGTGAGACAACCCAGGAGCACACCACACCACACAGAGGCTTTGCCTCTTAATAGTGGTTTATATACAAGACTGCTATATACATACATTTATATGTTAGGCACATATTTAATTTTATTTTTATTTATTTATTTTGATTTGTCAATCGCTTACAAGATAATAGGTTATAAGTATATACATAGTTATGAATACATGAAATGGGTACATATAAGAAAAATAAAAAAGAAACAATAGGACAGGGACGGTAGGCACGTTGGTGCGCTTATGCACGCCCCCTACAGACCTCTTAGGAAAGGGGTGAGTCAATAGTAGATAGTCAATCAATCTTCATTATTCTGCACGGAGAACTACAATGGAGATAGAACACGTGAAGAGAGAGATACTCCCCCTCATGGCCTCTCTTATATAGACAGCTTCTTAAAGCGGCGATAACCCTGCTGACTCAACTTCATTGCATCAGCATTTAGAGCAGCCTTACAGTAGCTGGCCAGCTGTTAAATCTTCAATACCTTAACCTAGCCCTTGGCTTCTATGGAACAATACACTGTCTTCCAATTCATTCCCAAATCCAATTCAAAATATTGAGTTTCATTTTTAAGCCCACCACCTGCCTAAGGTTGGGCGATCTGAAATGAGACATTATACGCAGGTGGTCCTCGACTTAAAGATCACAGTTGAACCTAAAATTTCTGTGCTGTGCAAGGCAGTTGTAAAATGGGTTTTGCCCCGTTTTATGACCTTTTTTGCCACCATGGTTAAGCTGCAGTAGTTAAGTGAATCATATGGTCATTAAGCAAACCTGGCTTCCCCCATTGACTATGCTTATTAGAAGAAAGCTGGGAAGGTTACAAAATGACCCTGGGACAGTGCAACTGTCCTAAGTACATGCCAGTTGCCAAATCCCCAAATTTTGATCACATGACCATGGGAATGCTACGATAGTTGTAAGTGTGAAAGTGGTCATAAGTCACTTCTTTCCGTGTCGTTGTAATTTTGAATGGTCACTAAACAAATGGTTGTAAGTTGAGTGACAGCAGAATCTTGCAGATCTATTTTTTCCCATTATTACCTGACCATCCCCTTCCTGAGTGAATCAGTTTCCATTACTGCAAATTACGGTATTATAGTTTTCATTTCACGTGCAATAAATACTATAGTCTTCTTCTACCATGTCTTTAATGGCCATGAGTTCAATTTTAAAATCGATTGTTTAGATAAAATTGTACTTTGACAAAGTATAAATCAAAATAGTGCCTACCTTAAAAAGTATTCTCAGCAAATACGCACTCACTCACAAGCTCTTTGCAAAACTGTACTTGGTTATTACAGTGTTTGAATGATGCAATTCAATATTATTTTCAATGTTATATATGGTTTTAACATTGAAGTGTCAGGGAAAGGGGAATGTTTTTCTCTCAGGCAGAGACAAACCTGAAATACTCTTCAAAATGCAGCTTTCCAGTAACCTGAAAGGTTAACATTGATTATAGAGGCTGAATACATTATCAACCTGCCTTTCCGGCCTCTGAAAAGAATTGTCAGGGGGTAAAATGCAATAAGACAACAGCTTTAGGAAGAACAAGCAAAATCTCTCCCGTACAAAAACAAACAGAAGCGTTGCTGCTTGCAAAAAGAGAAAAAGGATCAACAATAAGAAACAGAGAGAGAATTTTATAAACATTTTCATTGCCCTCCTTTCTGTCGCACTGAAGAAAAAAAAAACTTTGCACCTGGCATCATAATCTCATTACTTATTTATTTATACATGGCAAGGTCTAGTGGTTAGAGCTCCAAGCTAGAAAGCAAGAGACAATGGTGAGAAAATGGGGCAAATCTCACTTAACAAATTTCTCATTGTCTCTTATGGTCGTATGTTGAGGACTGCCTGTATATTCTGTCAGAGAAGCAAACTGGTTTAACGGATACCATGCCGAGAGTCGAGATTGCTAGAGAAGCCAAAGAGAATAAATCACACTTGCTATGTTGTAACACAGTCTCTTTCCTTTGAAAGCAGCTACATCTTTCTCTTACAACTAGGTCTAGTCTGCATAGGCAGGTAATGTGATAATTTGTGTGCAGAGAATGACAGCAGGTACTAAACCACTTAAAAGTGCAAGTAGGGCAAGTCATATCTTAGTGTTTCTCCATTGATAAACTTCCTGCAGTTAAAAGATCAAACCTTTTTATTTTATTTCTGGAGGAGCCCTTGATCTTCTGTGTTGGCTATTCTTTCAGGAAGCATTCAGAGTAAGTGAAGTCTGCGGCAGTACAATCTTTCTCTGCTACCTGATAGCTGAAGTGGTACAATTTGTTATAATACTCTTATTTCCCTTCATATATAATAGGTCTAGCCTGAACCTTGGTTATTGAAATTATGAGCAAGTGCCATATGCATTACTTACGTGAAAGGGAGGGAAGGAAAAACGGCATATTCAAGTCCTAAACAGAACAAGGGAATGTCTTGAGATAATGATTTGTGAAAAACACTTTACTTTTGAATTCTTTTGCAACTGTGGAGTGGAGAATGTGGGAGAAACTATATTTCTACTACAGGTAGCCCTAACATACAACTGAGCCCAAAATTTCTATTGATAAGTGAGACATTTATTAAGTGAGTTTTGTCCCATTTTACGACCTTCCTTGCCACAGTTGCTAAGTGAATCACTAGACTAATATAATGACATAGTTGTTAAGGGAATCTGACTTCCTCATTGCCTTTGCTTGTCAGAAGGTTGCAATGACATTGCAACCTTCTGGGACATTATATTTTTATTTTATTTGTTCGTCAAACATGTACAGGATAACAAGTGTAGGTATGAACATAAACATGAACAAAGGGAGTAAATACAGATAAATGGGGACAGTAGGACAGGGATGGTAGGCACACTGGTGCACTTATGTACGCCCCCTTTAGGAATGGGGTGAGGTCCACAGTAGACAGTTTGAGATTGAAGCTGTGAGGGGTTGAGGCTGTAACCACGGAGTTGGGTAGGGCGTTCCAGGCGTTGACCACTGTGGCAGAAGTCGTATATTCTGCGATTGAGTTTAGAGCGGTTTACCTTGAGTTTGTATCAATTGTTTGCCCGTGTATTATTGTGATTGAAGCTGAAGAAGTCATTGACAGGCAAGATGTTGTAGCAGACAATTTTGTGTCCTATGCTTACATCGGATCGTAGGCAGTACAGTTCAAGATTCTCCAAGCCCAAAATTTCAAGCCTGGAGGCATAGGGGATTCTGTTGTGAGTAGAAGAGTGGAGTACTCTTCTCAAGAAATACCTCTGAACCAAATATTGGACTAAAATCCACATGTGGCTGGAAAAAATGACAAAGAAGCATATAGACTTGAAACCAGAGCTTTTTTTACTGGGAATTTTATCAGATGCTTATAGTAAAGAGCTGAAATATTTAATTGTAAATGTATTGACTGCGGCTAGGATTGTATTTGCAAAAAAGTGGAAAAATGAGAAAATTCCATTGCAGGAAGAAGTCATAAAGAAAATATTGGAATGTGCTGAGATGAGTAGATTGACTTTTGAAATCAGAGAGCAAGAAGATAAACAATTTTATATAGTTTGGGATCTTTTTTATCAATGGTTGAATGATGAAATACAAAAATAGAAATGTTAGATAATAAGGAATAATATTGATCTTATTTTTCTTTTTTCTTTTTTGGTACTGGATATTATATTTATATAATATTTTTCTGTTTCTTTTTTTTCTTTCTTATTTAGGATAGAATTGGCACGATTATATGATTTGTTTTAGAATAAATTACTTAAAATATAGTTATCTCACAAAGGCATGATCGAACAAAAGTCTAGTCAAACTTCTTTTTTTAATAGTGATATTATGATTTGTAAGTTTGTATTGACAATAAGAGTTATTATACAAGGTAATTATAATTGTGACTATGAGATGAGTGCACAAAACTGATGAACCAACCGACTCACTGTTTGTATATAAATATGGGGGAGCTGATGTTTTTATGTTTTGTCTGTTTGTTTGTATGTCAAAAAACAATAAAAAAAATTTGGAAAAAAAAAAGAAATACCTCTGAACCCTCTCAGTCATGTTAATGTCCGATATACAGTGCAGGTTCCAGGCAGACAAGCTGTATTCAAGAATTGGTCTGGCAAAGGTTTTGTATTACATTGCAACCATCATAAATATGAGCCAGTTGCCAAGCATCCGAATTATGATCACATGACCTTGGGGATGCTGCAATGGTATGTAAATATGAAAAATGATCATGTCGCTTTGCTGTGCTGTTGTAACTTATATGCTATAAGTTGAGCATATAGGCAAGTATCTCAATCAAGCCTCAACCTGTGCTCCTCTAAGTTTGTTTGCTGGAGTACAACTTTGTCATTGGACTTGTAGGCAAATGGAACGGTTGTCCATTGCTTTATAGATAGTCCTCCATTTATGACCATAATTGGGATCAGAATTTCCATTGCTAAGCAAGGTAGTTGTTAACTGAGCCGCACTTGATTGCTTTGACTTTTTTGCCATGGTTGTTAAGTGATTAATACCATTGTTAAGCAAAACCAGCTTGCTTGTTGCCTTTGCTTGTCAAAGCCAGCTAAGAAGCCAGCTAAGCAAATGGCAATCACTCCCCTCCCTCTACTAATGCAACCATTGTAAATACATACTGAGTCATATCCACACAAGCCCAAACTGAATTCTGTGAGTGGCAGAGGAGGTTAAAATGTGCATTGTAATATTGTGTTTAACCTATTTTCGATCTTTCAATGGGTGTCCATAGAGAAATGAGCTACAAATATTGCACTAGACTGCATAAAGAATGGCCTGAATTTTTTTTTTACAAATGTCTTTCTTAAAATTACTGACCTAACTAACTTGCCCTCTTAATTTGTCACTGATCCATTTAGTGAAATGAAAAAAGGAAAATCTAATTTATGGATTTGTAAAAGAGACCCTTTGAAAGTTGTGGCAATTGAGCTGCTTTTCAAAAATTAAACACCTTTTAAATATGATATGTGTTAATTTACTTCTTTTTTTAAAAAAAAAGCAAATTTTATTAATTTTTAAAAACAATACACAAACAAACAAAATGTAGAATATAATAACATAAGACATCTTTTCTGAAAAACAAATAAAACATCTTATTTAAAGACAGGATAATTCCAAATTCTCACATTTCCATACAAGCACAATTTAATATGTATATTTATCTTATCTCTTCAACTTCATATCTTTTCCTAACTTCTCTTAATTTCTCCCTTTCCTCCTATTCAATTACATTTCTTTTGCCTTAGATTGTATATATTCATTGTATCCATCTGTTTTATTTACAATTTCGTTATTCTCTTCCAACATTCTTCTAACGTTTTATTAATTCAAACATAGACAAACAAAACACAAAACATAAATACATAAAACTTCTTTTTGGAAAGCGGCTTACCCCGGGTTACACCTTTTTATACAGACATAAATCAAATTCATGCTCACTTAATATTCATATCTTATTTAACATTCTATATTTTCTATATATTTTCTCTGTGTTAATTTACTTCTTAACAGGGTTGTGTCTCAACTTTCTCTAGGTAGGGTGTCCTCCAGTTCTTCTGAATCTCTCCATCCAGAGTTGTTCACATTTTTTGCACATTTTTGGTGTGAACCCCATTTCAAATTAGCCTGGCCAGTTCTGAATAGTAAGGAACAGGTTTAATGTCCCCTTTTATTTGCTTAAGTATGCCTTGAAATTTGTCTTTATTTTCTCTCCCTATCATTTCTCTTAGTTTACTACAGACAGAAAAGAACATTTGCAAGATTAAATGTCTGTTAAATTATGAAAAATGCTTCTGAATTCTTTTTTTTCCTAACAAGGGTAAAGTTAGGTGAGCCTTCTAGATCCAGCTTCACTCAGTTTTTGAGGCAGTCAGAAATGTAAATCATTTTGTGACAGAATACTTCATTTTAACCTTCTAGCTTGTATCACATTCGATCATATTCATCATTGTCTCCATTTGTAATCCTGCCAGGAATGGTGCTTTGAAAGAAACTCAAAGGACATTTCATTGTCAATATATTTGATTTCCATTCAATGCACAGCTGCAAACAGCACATAAGTAAGATAAATGCATATATGTTTATAAAGATATCAAGAATCGCATAGACCTTTCATTAACTTGCAATTAAGAAACAGAGGATCCTGAGCTATTGCTTCTGTTTATTTCTTTGGTCCTCCAAACTTAACTGCTCAACCACTATCCTAGTTTATTTGTAGGACTATCAGATCATATCCCTAAAATTTTTGCTCTAGAAGCGTCAAAAAAGTACTTTTTAGCAAAAACTTATGATATGGCCATCAACTTCTTCCCCATGGTAATGGGATAAGAGCCTCTTCCCACTGCTGAATTAAAGTGCTCTACCCTCAGGCCTCTGGGAGGGCGAAAATGGCCTCCCCCAAGCTCCGGAGGCCCTCTGGAAGCTGGAAACAGGCCCGTTTCTGGACTTCCAGAACTTCCATTTTTTGCCCTCCCGGAGCCTCCATGCGGACCCTGCACTTACTTGCATTCAAAATGGGCCGCGTGGAAACTCCGGAGAGGGGTGGTGTGGGCAGAGCCAGCAGGTCGGTTCAACTACCAGTTTGGCAAACCAGATGTCAATTTAACATCTGGTTCGCTTGAATCGGCTGACTCCCACCCCTGCTTGTAAGTGTGAAAAATGGTGATCAGTCACTTTTCTCAGTGCTGTTATATCTTTGAATTGTCACCAAATGAATGGTTGTAAGTTGAGGACTGTGTGTACAGGATAGAGATAGCAAAGATGGAAAGGAGGACTATTATGGCAAAGTGACACACACACACACACACACACACACACGGACCTACTTTTCAGGTATGTGATAAATGGAAGACAACTGAACGCTTCAAGTCATATATTTACAGGGTTATGAACATCAAGGAGAAATGAGACAGGAAACCTTACTATTTTGGTAACCTGCATTTTCCTTCCTAAATGAGAAATTTGGAGTTCTCATTCTCACACCTTTTGTGGGTTTGTCTTGAAACTATACAGTAGGATTCTCCTAGAAAAACCACTGAGAATGCTTCTTTTAAAACTTGTCAACTGCTCTTTCTTGTTGAAGGTTAGAAAAGCAGAATTTTGAAAGCCTGTCAAAATTTCTCTCTGTTCAGTTTTGTGTGGAGCAAAATCAAGACTGGCTTAACTTGAGTTTCTCTCTCACCTTTTCATCTTTCTTGGGACCAAGTACTCCTTCCCTGGACAGTTCACTAGCTAGGCCAGGTCTGTGTTCTTTTCACATTATGTATTTGCTTGCTTGCTTGCTTGCTGAGATCTCATCTTTATGTACTCTTGGCTTACCCGGTGCAAGTACAAGCAGCAAACCTAACACTCATTCATGCTGATGATATTTATTACCTAGTTGGGTAATGAAAGATCTGCAATGAAACAACCAAGCTCAGAGAGCAGCAATGAATCCTCCATTCAGTCCTCTGATATGGAGACAATGCAGTAGCTGTCACTTTACATGTAACTTTACATGTCTGAATTCTGAATATTCACTTCGTTCCTGAATATCACAAACACTCCAACCCTTTATGCTAAAATACCAGCTTGTTTTGCTTGTTTTCGTTGTTTTTCTGTTGCATTATCCTTTTATTTGTCATCTCTAGAAGATTTTTGAAAATGGGTAGTTCTCAGCCTACAAACACAATTGGGACCAGAATTTCTGTTGCCAAGCAAAGTACTTGTTAAGTGAGTCACGCCTGATTTTATGTCCTTGTTAAGAGAATCACTGCAGTTGTTAAATGACTCACACGGTCTTTAAGCAAATCCAGCTTCCCCCATTGACTGTGCGTGTCAGAAATCAACTGGGAAGGTCACAAATGTTGATTACAGATTAACAGAGTTGGAAGGGGCCTTGTAGGTCATTTAGTCCAGCCCCCTACCCTATATCATTTCTGACAGATGGCAGTCCAGTCTCTTCTTGAAAGTCTCCAGTGATGAAGCTCCCACAACTTCCGAAGGCAATTTCTGTTCAATTGGTTGATTGTTTTCACTGTCAGAAAATTCTTCCTTATTTTTAGGTTGAATTTCTCCTTGTTCAGTTTCCATCCATTATTCCTTATCTGGCCTTCGGGTGCCTTGGAGAATAGCTTGACTCCCCCTCCTCTCTATGGCAGCCCCTCAAATATTGGAACACTGCTATCATGTCTCCCCCGGTCCTTCTCTTCATTTGCCATGCCTAGTTCCTACAACCATTCTTCATATGTTTTAGTGGTGTTTTAGTGTTTCCTGGTTGCTCTTATTTGCACTTTTTCTAGAGTCTCAACATCTTTTTATAGTGTGGTGACCAAAACTGGATGCAGTATTCCAAGTGTGATCTTTATAGAGTGGTATTAGTACCTCACTTGATTGTATCCCTCTGTTAATGCAACTTAGGATTGCATTGGCCTTTTTGGCTGCTGCTGTATACTGCTGGCTCATATTTAACTGGTTGTCCACTAAGACTCCAAGATCCCTCTCACAGTTAACTGCTATTACCCAGCGATGCTGCAATTATTGTAAATGCATGCTGATTACCAAGTTGCCTGAATTTTGATCATGTGACCATGGAGATAATGCGACAGTTGTAAGACAGTTGTGAGTTGTAACTTTGAATGGTCACTAAACAAATGAAGGACTACATCTATATCCATACTTTTGCTTTCTCTAGATTTCTCATAGTATATTTTGCTGTCTAAACATCTTCATTTATTCTTCCAATGTGTTCAGATTTTTTTTTATAGTTACAGTAGTTGATTTATCATTCCTTTTTTTAATGGTTTAGAGATGTGTTTCATGACCTATTTGATTATTTACCTCCTTATTTAATTCTAACTGGAGCAGAATGACTCCATGCATAGAAACAGATGGTAAAATCCTTGGGTGGGGGTGGGGGGGGTTATGAGAGTCTTTCTCTTTGTTTTAAAATTGTGGCACTGACAAGCTTTTACTAACCACTCACAGAATGTGTCCTGCAATTGCAGAAGAAACATTTTAAAAAGTCCAAATTATTTTCAAATCCAAATAGTGTATTTTTCTACTTTCTTAATTCATTTTCCTCTTCCCTGCTCCAAATAACCATGTTGCAATTTAAAAATAATTGTGCCGAGAAAACGTGCAATTTTTAGGCACTATATATCCTTTCCCTAAACCACTCTGTAAATTATCTTAATAACTAATCCCCATAATTGATTCAGAATAATATTATAATTTAGATTGGTGGGTAAATATGTTCCAGAATTAGATGTTACTGCCTTGCTTGCTTACTGTAAGGGATGTTGGACTTCAATCAGAAGTTGTCCAGAAAAGTCAATTGATCAACATTTAGCAGCCAAGGACTATACTTAATGATGGTTATACTGCAAGGATGATGCTACATACAGGCCATTTAATCTATGGGGCCAGAAATATTTCAATTTCTTCCTTTTATTATTACAGATAATCCTCAATTTATGACCACAAATGAGCCCAGAATTTCTGTTGTTAAGTCAGAATGTGTTAAAAGTTTTGCCCCATTTAACAAATTTTCTAGCCACAGTTATTAAGTGAACCACTGCAGTTTATTTATTTGATTTGTCAATCGCTTACAAGATAATAGGTATAAGTATAAATATGAGTAAGAATACAGGAAATAGGTACGAATAAATGGGGACAATAGGACAGGGACGGTAGGCACGATTGTGCACTTATGCACGCCCCTTACAGACCTCTTAGGAATGGGATGAGGTCAGTAGTGGATAATTTAAGGTTGAAGGAGTGGGGACTAGAGGATGTAATAACAGAGTCAGGTAGTGCATTCCAGGCATTATCCACTCTGTTGCAGAAGTCATACTTTCTGCAATCAAGTTTTTAGCAGTTTACATTGAGTTTGTGTCTGTTGTGTGCTCTTGTATTGTTGTGGTTGAAGCTGAAGTAGTCATTGACTGGTAGGACATTGCAGCAGATAATTTTGTGTACTACGCTTAAATACAACCGTAGGCGGCGTAGTTCAAGGTTATCCAAGCCCAAAATTTCAAGCCTGGTGATATAGCTTATTCTGTTGCGAGCAGAGGAGTGTAGTACTCTTCTCGTGAAATAGTTTTGGACGTGCTGAGAAGTTAATTGAGAGGTTAGTAACCTAGTTGTGAGGTGAATCTGGCTTCCCCATTGACTTTGCTTGTCAGAAGCCTGCCAAAGGTGATGATCACATGACCTCAGGACACAGCAACTGTCATAAATATGAACCAGTTGCTGAGAGTGTGAATTTTGATCCTACAGGTATGCTGGAAATGTCGTAACTGAAAAATGGTTATGTCACCGTTGTAACTCTGAATAGTCAGTGCTGTTGTAACTTCAAATAGTCACTAAATGAACTGTTGTACATTGAGCACTACCTGTATTATGGTTGTTGCATAGTCAGCCAGATGTTTTGGGCTGGATTTGGCATTTTTATCCCTTATTAAACCCTTGCCATGAATCTGGGATAGGCAGGTGTTGATGTTTGATGGGGTTATTATTATGGTTTGTTGCATGGCCTGCCTTATGCTTAGACTGGATAAAATAATCCAATCTCTGATTAATTTCTCAGATGTTTGTAATTATCTAGCTGCTCTCTGTCTAGGCTAGGATAAGTCATAAAGACTTTCAAGAACTTGGTATAAATATATTCAGCTTATCCTGTGACAAATATCTATACTAAATGAGTTCCTTCAAAAGTGTACATTCTCTGAATTGGAAAAACCATAGCATATATTTTTTTTATCTGTGAATGTAATTTTGTATATCTGAATGAAGGAATCACTACTGAGTCTTATGTCTTATGACGTGTTCAAGAGAAGAGAAATGTTGGCACCACGCTATAATTTCCTTAACGTGTTTATTTTATACGTATCTATTTTCAGATCATTAAGTCAAGATTATTAAAAGCTTTATGCCCTTAATGCTTTTGGTAGATAACTTACACTCTCCATGAGACTTCTATAAAATCATAGCATTTGATGCAAAGGGGGGAATGTATGCCAGAAGCTAAATGAAACACAAAGATATGTCATTTAATATATGTTGAGATTATTTCTTCTGAATTGAGATTGACACTTAATATCACTAAAATTCACAGATTCTGGGGGGCAACAGGACAGAAATGATTTGCCACAGCCCACCTCTGGGAATTGTTTTGAATGCTTGGTCTATTGTATACTTTAGTGTTTCTTAATGTTGGCATTTCTAAGATATGTGGACTTCAACTTCCAGAATTCCTCAATAGCATAACTACTTGGGGAATTCTGGGAATTCAAGTCCACATATCTTAAAATAGCTACCATGGAGAAACACTCATATAACAGATAGGACTAGCCAGGTTAGTCCTAGTTATTTTGAGCCCAGCTTTGATAGATGCTGCTCTTTATCCAGTATCATAAATATACACACCCTACAACTTTTATGGATTTATGAGCAGTTCAGTAGAATTTCAATTTGCTTTATTTTCTCACTTTCCCCTCTTTTCTTTTCTTCCATGAGTTTCACAAAAATCCAAATATCTAGCCAATAATACAGACACTTTCTTTTCTCTTTTATGCATTCTGTGTGTTTACTATTGATTTTCCTTGATGCACTTCAGCTATGTTGTCTTTTGAATTTAACATTTTTATTCTTTTCTTCTCCAATCATACACTAGTTTTTCTGCAGTCTCTATTGCTGTATCATTTTTCAAACTTCCATACAACTTATCACAATGCCCTGGTTGTCTGTAGTAGGGTGAAAATGGTTCAGGCATTACACAGAACCATACTTAGCTTTCTATGTTTTTGAGTGTTCTTCCTATTTACACACAATGTAATATGCAACTGCAAAGATTTAAGTCTTGCTTGCAAAAATGTGTGTGTGTGTGTGTGTGTGTGTGTGCGCGTAGTTGGTTGAAGATACGGACTTTTGCAAGCCGAATAGATTCTTTAAATCTCATATCCATTAGCTGCACATGTTATGTTCCACCTGAGAAGGAGACATGTCTGTAGAAAACCTTGGCTGAAGGTTAGTACAGATAGTCTTCAACATATAACCGTTTGTTTAGCAACTGTTCAGAGTTATGATGATGCTGGAATAAAATGACTTGCAACTGTTTTTTTGCACTTAAGACTGTCACAATATCTATGTAGTTACATGAATTAAATTCAGGTGCTTGATAACCAACATTATTTATAACAGTTGCAGCATTCCAGGGTCATATGATCAATATTTGTGATTTTCCTCAGGGACTCCACCAGTAATGGGATTCAATATTTTTACTACCAGTTCTGTGGGCGTGGCTTGGTGGGTGTGGCAGGGGAAGGATACTGTAAAATCCCCATTCTCCCATGAGCTGTTCAGAGCCTCCAGTAGTGGGAGGTGCTTCAGTCTTTGCATTTGTAGGCTGGGCTTAATTTGTGGAACGCTCCTCCTCTCCACGGGACTCCTCCCCAGCGTTCCCCAGTTTTTGCTCAGCCTTGTGAGAGATAGGCAGTGCTTGTGATTCTTCCTTGGCTGAAACAGGAAAATTCTTCCTTGGCCGTTGCCAGCAGGTTTGACAGTTAATCAGCTTGTCTTTAGCCTTCTATTCCATTCCAATTTCTAAAGTTGGCTCGCATTGTAGAGATTGCAGCCAGACAGGTCCGACCTAGGGAAACGCCAATTCACACCCCAAAGCAGCAGGAGGCTTTTTCGGCACTGCTCCACGCCCGCTCCCCACAGCCGGTATTTCTACCCCTGCTATTTCGACTGATTGCCGCAGCATTTTTCTTTTAATCAGTGACACGACTTTTCACTCCAAACTGAGTCGTATCACTCTCCCCCCCTCTGAACGCCATTGGAAGATTTAAACACTCGGTGGAGGATTTAAACACTCGGTACCTTCCATCCTTCCCCACCGCTTAGCTTCATAGAAAAAGCCATCGGAGGCTATTCTTTTACAAGGAGGGAGTTTGCTGCTGAGGAGAGCACCAAAAGATTAACGGCCGGAAGCCATCTTTTCTGTCAAGACCTCGTGGCCACGCGCCAATATTCATTCTCGTGCTGTGTGAGGTAGCTCTGCTCGGAGCAGAGGTTTCCTTCAGATATTCTGGGAACCATTATATCCTTGTCTTGATTTGTTTTCATTTGAGGCTATTCTTACATTTAAATTGTTGGCTTAACCCTCACAGCCCAATTAACCCAGCGGCACAACAGCAAGCACCCAGGCCTGTGTCCGTCTGTGCAGGGAAGCTGTTGAAGGCTTCTACCCTTATCAATCTGGGCCTTTAGGCGTTCGCAATTTGGCTGTTTGGCTTTGCTCTGCACGTAACATTGTGCCACTTAATTAACATTCTTATACTTATTATCATAGGTATATATATATTAGTGCTTATAATAATAATAATAGTAATAATAATAATAATCAATTTCTCTTCAGTATAATATTTTAATTTCAATAAAATATTAGTACTGAAATACGACTCATTTTAGATAAGTTTTATTTTCAAAAAAAGAGAGAGAAAAGGGGGCAATAAAACCATTATCAGGGCAACCGGTCTATCCTCAGATCAGGCCCCTGGGCATGCCAACCGCCTTCCCAGTATTGCATTGTATAAAAAGCATACTTCAATTACAGTTTGAATCAAAATGGCAGATGGTAGCAGCTCTCAGACCTCATCCTTGAAGGCAAAAGCCAAATCTCAACACAAACCTAAGCAGGCTAAGGGGAATTCTAAAGCCTCAGAAAGGGATGCTATCAGGTGCCATAAAGCTTTACAAAAGCAGATAGATAAGCGCACTCGGGAGATGCACAATGTCTCACAGGACTTCCCTTCCTCCAGCCCAGGTCTGTCTACCTCTTCCCACCCTCCTCCTCCCCTAGATTTTTCCCTCTCATCCAGGTGCAGCTCGGCTCCCCAAGGCCAAGAGGCCCAAGTGCCTGGGAAACCGACCACGCGAAGGTCTCCAGAAGCCACATTCACTCCGATGGCTGCTGGTCTTCGTCAGGGCGATAGTCTACTGAGGAGGTTCCAGAGAGGATGAAAGCCTGGATGGAGAGGGCAATCTGCCAGGGAATCGCAGCGGGGCTTCAACATGCAGTTATGACTAGGGAATATCCTGTGATCACCAATCATGATTCCCAATCACTGAGGTCATTGACCAGGCCGGAGCAGCACCATACCCAGGTACATTTACAGGGGGAGGTCCCCCTCCAAGGGCCGACAGAGGAGGAGGAGGAGGAAGTGGATCAAATGGATCAAATGGATGAGACTGAATCAGGATCAATACATGATAGCGAGCTCCTGTCAGAAGCAGACCCCTTAGAAAGGGGAATGTCTGAGGATGAGGGCCTTATTCTTGACCAACCTGTTTTCACAGGCTTATTCCGCCCTCAGCTTTTTAGATCTTTCTTGTTTAAGGCAAAAAATATTGCACGCCTAAACAAATCGACCCCTTCCACCACACCAACTCCTTCGGAAGAGGGACCAGAGGATCTGATTTTCAACCAACCAGTAGTTGAAGCAGAGGTGATCCCAGTTCCTCCCATGTTTTCGGACCTGGTACAGAAGCAGTGGGCCTCTGCAGTGGCATACACAGCCCCCACTGGATATGACAGGAAATATTTCAATTTGGCCCCTGATTTCTCAAAATTATTGAATACTCCCAAGGTAGATCAACCTATAGTGGAATTAGCGTCTTCCCCCATTCCCAGTGATGCACTGGAGGCATTAAAGCCGGAGGAAAACGGGCCGAGCTAGCCCTACACAGAGCCCATCTGTCTGACGCATGGGCCATCAGAGCAGCCACGGCCGCCTCTTTCTTCACGCATTCGTCTCTCAGATGGTTCCGCCTCTTACAGGAACATGCCCCTAATTCTAACCTTAGAGCGCACCAAGATATTGCTAAACTTATTGCTGCTGCTGAATTCTCAGCTGATGCAACTTATCATGCAGTCAAGTTTTCAGCCAGGGCCATTACTTCACATGTCACAGTGCAACGCTTGCTATGGTTAAAACATTGGCAAGCCGACTTTAAGCACAAATGCAAGCTGGCTTCATCCCCAATTGTGGGAGACAGACTGTTTGGCCCTTCCCTTGATCCGCTACTAATCGAAACCCGTAACAAAAAAAAAATTCTGCCTTCCCTTTTTTGGAAGTCAGATCCTAGAAACCCCCAGTTCTTTCGGAGGGGATCCTTTTGACCCTTTTACCAGGGATTCTTTTCACCCAGATACTAGAGACCCCCATCATTCAGACCAGGGCAGCAGCCAGATAGGTCCAACTTCAGGGATAGGAGCAGAAGGGGTGGTCAATCCAAAAGATCCTTCCATGGAGCAGGAAACAGGCCTTTTGGCATCCAAGATAACTCCCGGGACCCGACCCCCATTGGCGGACGCCTTAAATTATTCACCGACCAATGGGACTCCTTAACCTCTGATTCCTGGGTCAGTGACACGATCAGATTTGGCCTTGCACTGGAGTTTCAATCCACTCCCCCAGATTTTTTCATGTCATGCCCTCTCTCCAGAGATCCGGTTAAACGTAATCTCATGGAATCGGCTATCCAACACCTACTGGATATACGAGCCATCCAACCAGTAGCTACCACTCAACGAGGGCGAGGTTTCTATTCACATCTCTTTGTTGTGCCCAAAAGTTCGGGGGGGTGGGGGTGGAGAGCGATATTAGAACTGAAACGTCTCAACCGTTTCTTAGTATATCGCAAGTTTAAACTGCATACCCTGCAATCTATCTTACTTGGCATCAAAAATGGGGACATCCTCACGTCCATAGACCTGACAGAGGCGTACCTGCATATTGCTATTCGGCCTTCCCACTATAAATTTCTGAGATTCTGTTATAATAACCACCATTTTGAATATGTGGCCCTTCCTTTCGGACTAGCCTCTCCCCTTGCACCTTCACGAAGGTTCTCGCAGTGCTAGCTGCTCGTCTCCGGGACATCCCCGTACGACTCCAGTGTTATCTCGATGACATCTTGATTTTATCATCTTCCACCCATCAAGCAGTCAAAGACACTCAGAACTCATTACAATCCGTATAAAAACATGGCTTCTCAATAAATTGGAAAAAGAGTCAATTGACACCATCGACTCGGTTAACCCATCTGGGGGCTGTCATAGATATGGTGGAAGGCAAGGTTTACCTGTCACCAGATAGACTAAATAGCATTCAGCAATTAGTTAAGGAGATCAGGAGTCTTAAGAGGGTGTCCCTAGCTGAACTATCAAAATTGTTAGGCAAGATGATCTCATGTATATGTATCATCCCTTGGGCCCGGCTCCACACTAGATCCCTCCAGTGGTTCCTGCTCCCGTACCGGTGCTCCGGCCGAAGCAACTCCAAACACAAGGTCAGGGTACCACCAAAGGTCCTCATCTCTCCTCTGGTGGACCAGACCAGTCATCAACAGAGGCTGCCTCTTCAAGGAGCCACACAGACTTACTATCACCACCGATGCCAGCCTGTTTGGATGGGGAGCTCACGTTCAATCGCTTACAACCCAAAGCCGCTGGTCCGCCATAGAACAGTCGTGCAGCATAAACTGGCTGGAGCTTCGAGCAGTACACCCCGCTCTCCGCAGCTTCCTTCCTCAGGTACGCGATCAGCACATACTAATACTGACCGACAACGTAACAGCCAAAGCTCACATAAACAAACGGGGGCACACAGTCAAAACATCTCACACGGGAAGCGGAGCGCTTGTGTTGTTGGGTGGAGACCAACCTACTTTCTATCAGAGCAGAGCACATTTTGGGTCTGTCGAATACCCAGGTAGACTGACTGAGCAGGGCCACCATCGATCAATCGGAGTGGCGCCTCCATCCCTCACTGTTTCAAGAAGTGGTCAGGACATTTGGACAGCCGGTGGTGGACCTGTTTGCCTCCCCCCTCAACACTCAGCTCCCAAGATTTTTTTCCAGGTACCCCTCGCAAGGAGCGGAGAACTCCGCTGTCATTGGCCCCCGGGCCTCCTGTATGCATTCCCGTCCCTTTCACTGATTTCCAAGGTTATCCAGAAACTGCTAGACGAGAGGGCAGAACTACTTCTAGTAGCTTACTGGCCCAGATGGCCGTGGTTTGCAGACCTCCGCAGTCTCTCTGTATCAGCACCATGGAGAATCCCGCCAGCCAGGGTTTCGTTAACTCAGGGGGCCCTTCAACATCCGGACCCTCAATGGTTGCACCTGACCGTCTGGAGGTTGAGCAGAGTTGTCTGAAGAGCGAAAAGCTTTCCAACAGAGTTATCACCACTATCCGAGCCACCAGACACCCTCAACAACTTGCATTTACAATGCCACATGGTCCAGCTTCTGCAAATGGTGCACCGAGTCTTGAATTGATCCCACCTTTCCTTCTGTGGCTCAAATTCTAGAGTTCTTGCAAGAGGGACTTGACAAGGGGTTATCACCTAATACGTTGAAAAGACAGGTGGCGGCCTTGGCATCAGTTCTCACTTGTGAAGGCCTATTTTCTCTTTCCCATCATCCACGCATATGGTCTTTCCTTCGAGGAGCCACAAATTTACGCCCTCCAGCAGTACACCGCTATCCCACCTGGGACCTTAACAAGGTTCTTGTCTCACTTACTAAGGGCCCTTTCAAACCCTTAAAATCATCAAGTCTACAATTTCTGACTTATAAAGTAGTTTTCCTTGCAGCGATCACTTCTGCTCGTCATATTTCGGAGATTGCAGCCTTGTCTTTCAGACAAGATCTTTGTGTTTTCCATGCTGACCGGGTGGTCCTTCGCCCTGATCCTACATTTATACCCAAAATTAACTTGGCTTTTCATAGGGCACAAGAGCTGATACTTCCTAATTTTTGCCCCAGACCATCCCAAGGGATGGAACTGCAATGGCATAGACTTGATGTGAGGCGAGTATTGCGAACATATATCAACCGCACAGCAGCTTTCAGAAAGACGGAGGCCTTATTCGTGTCCTTTCAGCCCAACACTCAGGGATGCAAGGTCTCACCTTCTACGATAGGCCGTTGGCTACGGGCCGCAATAGTGAAAACGTATCAGACTCAATCCCTGCAGGAGCCCAGGGGCATAATAGCTCATTCAACAAGAAGCGCTGCAACATCGGCAGCGTGGGCCACACGTGAGCCCAATAACTGAAATTTGTCGAGCCGCAACTTGGGCTTCCCCATCGCCATTCATTAGACATTATAAAATTCTGCAACGGGTCCACAGGGACTAGGAGGAGATTCCAGGCCAGACAGAGTCCCTCCCGTAGGACAGGCCAAGCTTTGGTATGTCCCACTACCGGATGCTCTGAACAGCTCATGGGAGAAAGGGCGTTGGTGCTTACCTGACATGCCCGTTCTCTTTGAGCTGTGAAGAGCATCCAGCCCCACCCTTTTTCCGTCTGGTGGGGTCCTGCTTCGGCCAACGAATTGTTAGGGCATTGAGGACGAGGGCGTTTATTTCTCTCGTCTTCGCCAAAACTGGGGAACGCTGGGGAGGAGTCCCGTGGAGGAGGAGAAGCATTCCATAAATTAAGCCCAGCCTAGACCATGCGGAGACTGAAGTACCTCCCACTACTGGATGCTCTTCACAGCTCAAAGAGAATGGGCGTGTCAGGTAAGTACCAACGCCCTTTCCCTCCCCACCCCACTAACCTGCTTTCCAGCTCCATTCTCCTGTGCAGGGCAACAAAAGAAAACCCAGCCGATCAGCTGGGACTCAGGAGGCAGAGAATAGATGGGGGTGGTCACAAAATGGGGTAATATTCACTTAACAATTGCCTCGCTTAGCAACAGAAATTTTGGACTCCATTATGGTCGTAAATGGAGGGCTAATCTGTATAACCAGTTCCATGCAAGTAGTAGTATAATTTTTAAATAAATAAATAAATGCCAGTTTGTAAACTTTTAAAAATGGTAATGGTTTTTTTCCCCAGAAGAAAAGGGAATCGTTAAGTCTGGGCTAAGTTTGTTTATTTCATTTCTTCGAACTACTTTGTATCTTTAGAAGCAACCTTTAAAAATAAGGAAAGATTCTCGTTCTGTTTCAGCAAATCCTGAGCGTAGCGGTCATTGTGAGAGCAAAGATATGAGATGGATGAATTGCAAATGCATAATTTTCACATGAAAATCAGAGTGCTTTATTCATCACTTTTGTAAAGCTCTATATAGCTCTGATTGATAGAATATAATCTTATTTATTATGTTCGATGAAGGCCTTCAGATTGGAATATATAAAGATTCTTCCAAATGTCCTGAATGCTTTCATTGCAATCTAAATGCAAATGCCAAGCACAAAATCACAGAAACAAAACCCACCTGCAACCATCTCATTCAGCCAGCAGAGGGCAGAGGAAGCTGTGCTGAAATTGGTTGTGATGTGATGAATAAGTTATCAGAAAACTAGAAAAATTGCCAAGCACAATGACTATGTCATAAAATGCTGCATTTAAGGCAAAACGTCTTCTTAAAAATATGACTCTTAGACTTAGGTTCTGTGGACTGCTGAACTGCTATTCGTTTTTGGAAAGTCTCATAATCTCTTAATAAAGTAGATATTTTTATTTTTGATTTAATGGTTTTATTTGGAAAAAAACAGAGTTCATTAAAAGGTTATGTAACCTCTCAATTCATTATTTCAATCTAGTTTTGCCATCCTGAGAAGATTTTGAAAGTGGCCTTCTCCATTCTATCTATGAAATTAGTTGTGAATTTGATCCTAGGTGAAGGCTAATATTTGGAATAGACCAGGGGTGGGATTCAAATTTTTAACAACAGGTTCTGTGGGCATGGCTTAGGTGGTGGGCGTGGCTTGGTGGTCATGTGACTGGGTGGGTGTGGCTTGGTGGCTATGTGACTGGGTGGGTGTGGCCAACTCAATATCACTCACATCGAGGCACGCATCTCCTCCCCTGGCCTCTCATAACTGTGGGGATACTGCAACAGTCGTAAGTGTGAAAAATGGTCATAAGTCACTTTTTTCAGTGCCATTGTAACTTTGAATGGTCACTCCACACAAGCAAAGTACCAGCAAAGGAGGGGAAAAAAAACTCCAGAGACATTCCTGAGACAGGAAGTCTAGTCCTGCCAAGAATGTAATAGGGGCTAACAGAGAGGCAGTTTCTGTAAGCAACACCAGAATGTTTCCTTCCTGCCTGCTTTACAGGATTAGGCCAGTAATTTCTTCTAACAACCGATTCTCCAAACTGCTTAGAATGTTAACAACCGGTTCTGGTGAATAGGTGCGAACTGGTAGAATCCCACCCCTAGAATAGAGCAGGAGGTTGGACTAGATGACCTCCAAAGTTCCTTCCATAAGTCTAACTGAAAATTATAACACAGAGACATCAGCTTTATTCAAAATATACTTCTGGGAAGCTTTAGAAATATTTGTGACTTCTAATGGAACAAACATTTATGGACGGATTGAATATTTCTCTAGTTATACCCGTACAAAAATTTTAATTCCTCTGGAGATGAATAAACGTTAAACCTGGTCACAACTGAATTTTCCTAGTTCACTGGTGAGTAACAGAGATAGGAATAAATGATGGACATCTTAACATATAGTTAACAGATAATCAGAGTTGGAAGGGACCTTGTAGGTCATCTAGTCCAACCCCCCACCCAAGCGGGAGACCCTACGCCATTTCTGACAAATGGCAGTCCAATCTCTTCTTGAAAGTCTCAAGTGATGGCGCTCCCACAACTTCTGAGGGCAACTTCTGTTCCATAGGTTGATTGTTCTCACTGTCAGAAAGTTCCTCCTTATTTCCAGGTTAAATCTCTCCTTGTTCAGTTTCCATCCATTATTTCTTGTCTGGCCGACAGGTGCTTTACAAAATAGTTTGACCCCTTCCTCTCTGTGGCAGCCCCTCAAATATTGGAAGACTGCTATCATATCTCCCCTGGTTCTTGTCTTTCCTAGACTAGCCAAGCCCAGTTCCTGCAACCATTTGTTGTGTGTTTTATCCTCCAGTCCCCTAATCATCCTGGTTGCTCTTCTCTGAACTCTTTCTAGAGGCTCAACATCTTTTTTAAAATGTGGTGACCAAAACTGGATGCAGTACTCTAGGTATGGTCTTACAAAGGATTTATAGAGTGGTATTAGTACTTCCCTTGATCTTGACTGTATCCCTCTGTTAATACAATTTAGGATTGCATTAGCTTTTTTGGCTGCTGCTGCACACTGCTGGCTCCTATTTAGTTGGTTGTCCACTAAGACTCCAAGATCCCTCTCACAGTTACTGCTATTGAGCCTGATTTCACCCAGTCTAAGTGTATACTTTTGGTTTTTCTTGCCAAAGTGTAGGACTTTACTTTTCTCTACACTGAATTTCATTTTGTTAGATATGGCCCAGTATTCTAGTCTGTCAAGATCCATCTGGATCTTGAGCCTATCTTCTTGGGTGTTAGCTGTTCCTGCCAGCTTAGTATCATCTGCAAATTTGATAAGTTACCCTTCTATTCCCTCATCTAAGTCGTTAATGAAGATATTGAAGAGTCCTGGGCCTAAGACAGAACCTTGTGGCACCCCAATGCTTACTTCCCTCCATGTAGACTTAGACCCATTAAGGACTGCTCTGTCATTGGTGACTCATCTGCCTAATTCAGCAGTTCCTTGATGCCTTCAATTCTCCTCTTGTTGAAAGTGATCCGTTTTTTAGGAAACACAAAATGTAAAGAAAGGAAGAGACTTGTCAATCAATATTCCTGTTACAGAATGAAATTGCAGGAATTTATAGCTCTGCAGTAATAAATTATTACTGGAACATTTATTAATGTGGAGAAGCAGTAAAAGATAGTCCTTGACTTACAACTAACCCTTTAGCGACTATTGAGGTTACAAATAGCACTGAAAACAGCCATTTACAACCAATCCCCTTGCACTTATGACCATTGCAATATTCCCATGGTCACCTGATCAAAATCTGGGCTATAGATTTACAAAGGTTGCCACAAGCTGTGGTTATGTAATCATCATTTGCAGATTTTTCCAGCTGGCTTCTACCAATGTTACGGTGTGTCAAATTTTTCAGGTTTCAATTTCCAAACATATAGGAGTGCTCAAAAGTTGTGACATGCCTTGGGGATTGTAAAGATATTTTGATTGCTTTAATGTAATTTAGATGTGCTTGATAAGTAACTACATAAATATCATAACTTTTTAACATTTTGTTTGTTTCATTTCCAGCAGGCAAAGTCAATGGGGTGGGGGAAACCAGATTCACTTAATGACCATATGATTCATTTAAGGACTGTGGCAAAAAAAGATATCAAACACGACTCCCTTAACAGCCTTGCTTGAAGGAAATTCTGTGGTCATAAGCTAAGGACTACCCATGCTCCAAAATCTACAAATCATATTTTTCATTTGTTCTATCAAATATGCTATTACTTTTGTAGCAATAAAATTATTTTTATAATCTGATCAATACATTGAGTATAGCTCTCAATGTAAACTGCATTCCACACTAAAGTGTTTTGTTTTATATAACAGATTTCCAATGTGTCATATCTTCTTTCTCTCTTCTTTTTTCCCACCTCACCTTTTCTCCATAATTTAAATGTGTGAAAAAATATTCATTTGTCTGAATCATAATGAAATGGCACTGAGAATAGTTGAAAAAGACAACTGATGAAGGCCAGGGGGTGCTGTTCATGTTTTTATGAAATATTATTTGATTGAGAAGATTCTTTAGCTTAAAGTCTGTACATTTTTTTAAAAAAGTTAAAGAAGTTTTTCCTATATTAATTATAAGCTTGATGCTACCTAGAAAAGAGTCAGAGTTAAATTCTATGCTTTTTATTTTGAACTTATGTTGCATCAGGCTAATGGCTGTTTTTGTGCCCAAAGAGCAAAACTAGTTGCCACTATTCTTGGTTTGTGATAACAGCCAGCTAATGCAAAATACAAAGATGATTTGAATGTCAATGTAATCTGAGCAAGTGTTTAAGTGGCATGTGAAAAGTTGGCTTTCCCAGTATGTAACGGCCAAATGTGTATTTAACCATGTACATCTAGATGAAATAATTTCAAAGTTCCCAACATGTGTAGGTTAACAATTGTGAGATAGTTTTAGGAGCCTTGATTACATAGCAGTATTAAGAAAAAAATGCCTAACCTCTATAAACTTTTAATTTTTTTAATATATTGTTGTTCCATAAAAGAAAAGAAAAACAGAATTTCCCCTATAGTTTATTTCTACTTCTCCAAATTACAATCAAGCTTCTTTAATGTTTAGAAAGCAATTCTTTCTATCCATCATCTCTTGTCCTCATTATTGCTTCAATTCTTATCTGTTTTTATTCATTTCCCACACTCATCATTTTTATCTTCATCTATATTTTTCTTATTTAATCTAAAGATTTATCCCATTACATTTTTGTATTGACACTTCTCCCACATGTAGTGTGATTTACATAAAAAAGATGCCTAACATCTATAAATGGCATTATAAAAAATATGTTGAGACTGTAGAAAAAGTACAGAGAATAGCAACCAGGATGATTAGGGGACTGGAGGCTAAAACATGTGAAGAACGGTTGCAGGAAGTGGGCATGGCTAGTTGAGTGAAGAGAAGGACCAGGGGAGACATGATAGCAGTCTTCCAATATTTGAGGGGCTGCCACAGAGAGGAAGGGGTCAAGCTATTTTCTAAAGCACCTGTAGGCCAGACAAGGATAATGGATGGAAACTGAACAAGGAGAGATTCAACCTGGAAATAAGGAGAAACTTTCTGACAGAACAGTCAATCAATGAAACAACTTGCCATTGGAAGTTGTGGAGCACCATCACTTGAGACTTTCAAGAAGAGATTGGGCTCCCATCTGTCAGAAATAGTGTAGGATCTCCTTGTTAGCCCTCGTTTGTACACATAGGAATTCTAGCAATAAACGATATTACTCACAGGATTCGTTGTGAATAGGTACGTTTATTTTCGCTTGTTTTCCTTCAAACACGGCAACAACGGATATACTGGATAAAGTCAGCGCTGAGATCATTCGTCTCTCAGCGTAATTTATCATGCAGGCCCCCCCATGTAGCTAACTAACATCCGCCCTCCCAATTTGTCCTACACACCTCCACCCCGCAATTCTAAACGCAACTATTTACCAAACAGAATGTGGTTTCAATTCCTAAGTTGTGCCGTAACTTCCCCAATGATTGTTTGTGTTTCGTTTCGGGTAAAGAGAGGAGTTGGAGTGATAAACCTTCTCCCACCCCATCCTTGTCCCATGTTCGTGCTGATACGAGATAGGTCGAACCGGGATGGGATCTTCAAAGGTAGGAGACGTTTTCCGATCAAGTTGATCTATTGTAAACGGCAGGATCGGACTTTCATTCCCCAACCAAGATAATGTGTCGGGATTCACTCCAGGAGATAAACTGGTAGACTCTTTGAAGCCCGACACTCCTGTTTGGACAGGGGGTTGGACTAGATGACCTACAAGGTCCCTTCCAACTCTGATTATCTGTTATCTGTTATAAACTCTTAATCTTTCTATGTATTATTTATTAATTCAAGTTAGCACAATATTAATATTCTTTATCACAATCAAATGTAAGTAATCCTTTTTATATTATTTAAGCCTACATTAAGAAAAAGATGCCTTGTAAGGAAGCCTGTTTAGTGGGACCGAGAAAAGGGGCCTTCTTTGTGGTGGCTCCCCACTGTTGAAATAAAAATGGCTTCCATCTTGATATACTTTTGAAAGGTCTTGAAGACCCAATTGTGTCAATGGGCCTGAGGGCCCCAGAGTGATATGGAGCCCATCAAGTGGTTGGTCTGATTGTTGTCACCGTGTCTGTGTCTGTGTGTGTGTGCATGCAGGTTTATTGGGCTTTGCATTTGGGGTTTTATTTCTGTAAGCCGTCATGACTTGAATGGTACAACATATTTTTTCTTAATAATTAAATAAAATCTAATAAATATCACTGTATATTTATGGTTTAAAGTGAGCGGCCCAGCTCACTGAGTGAGGTGAAGGGTGTATAAATTTTATAAAAAGGCAAAGGATTTGCACTTCAGTCCACATCAAAGTCTCCATGAAGTTAAAAACAATTGTTGTGTATAAATTGGCCGGTACATTTTGCCCCCACGATCTGAATTTCATAGACAGTTTATTACTGCCTTGTTTAATTTGAATTAAGCATTCAGATATTTCCATTAGGTGAGCCTCTTTAAAAGAATAGATACAGAGATACAGATAAAATATTTTTCCTCATCCTGATCCCCCTCAAATATTGTCCTTTAATCTGCTTTCAAAAACAAAACATTTTTTTTTGTTATACAG
Organism: Pseudonaja textilis; assembly: GCF_049901715.1. Lineage (NCBI taxonomy): Eukaryota > Metazoa > Chordata > Lepidosauria > Squamata > Elapidae > Pseudonaja > Pseudonaja textilis. The sequence continues at coordinate 7,679,349 of NC_142008.1, forward strand.
AGATTACAGCACTTGATCAAATAAGTGTCAGGAAAACGAAATCCAATGTGCAGTAAATTAGCTCTCTCTGCAGACCAAAGAGATATGTTGGATTTTTTTTAAAGTCTACTATGGAAAAATAATGAATAATTGCCATGGCAACCTCTATTTTCCACTATGCTCACGTATTTCTCTCTCTCTCACACACACACAAGCACACACATGAGGAGGGAGAGTATTAAAGAAGGAATGAAAACTCAGCTTATTATGTAGATGATGTTTGAACAGAGGAATTGTACTTACCCCCAAATAATTTTTGACCAGGAGAAAATCAAAACAATGCTTGCTGGCATAAGCAATAATTATGATCGTGTATGCATTTTTAATTATAAAATCAATTATATTTATATCACAATTATGATAAGAGCAAAATAGCAACAACAAAAAAAAAGAATTAAAACAGAACAGGTCAATCAGCGTTGCTAGTTTGCTCCGTCTTTAGGCGCTAAATAAAAACGTAATGCTGCAAAGCAAGCTTTTATTTAATTGATATCAAGCTATTTGATTGATTGATTGATTGATTTGACAGGATTGACTGGATATTTTCAAGAGTAGATCTCACTCGGCTTGCAAATATTTAGAAAAGAACAAGGTAAATTATAACGGTGTGCTAAACATATTTTAATGGATTAATCGAGCCAAGAATTTTACTTCTATTATTTTTTATCAATTTATTCAATTTGTATAGCTGCCTATCTTAATCGAATGGACTTTTCACTACTTTCTGTTGCTAGAAACTGTAATTTGATTTTAGCATCTACAGAGAATCAACATCATGGTGAGAAGTATTTCCTTCGGAAGAGATGCCAGATCTAGATGAACATCATTATCTTTATTCTACTCCTTTAATATTATGAGCCATGGTGGTGCAGTGGTTAGAGTGCAGTACTGCAAGCTACTTCTGCTGACTGCCAGCTGCCTGCAATTTGGCAGATCGAATCTCACCAGGCTCAAGGTTGATTCAGTCTTCCATCCTTCTGAAGTGGGTAAAATGAGGACCCAAATTGTTGTGGGGGGCAAGAGGCTGACTCTGTAAACCGCTTAGAGGGGGCTATAAAGCTCTGTGAAGCGGTATATAAGTCTAAGTGCTATTGCTATTGCATACTCATACCCAAATGTGCAGGGCAGGTAAATGAAAATCCAAGGACCTCTATATAAGTAGTCCTCAGTTTATGACCAAAATTTACTCCAATATTTATGTTGTTAAGTGAGAAATTTGTTAAGTTCTGCCCCATTTTCTTGCCCCATTTGTTAAGTGAATCACTGCAGTTGTTAAATTAGCAATACAATTGTTAAATGAATCTGGTTTCCCCATTGACTCTGCAGGTCAAAAGGTCGCAAAAAGGGATCACATGACTCTGGGACATTGCAACTTGTTCTGACCGAGGCTTCCGAGACTATAATTACGCACACGCTTATCTTAAAAACAAGTCTTGTTTTATTGCAACGCTGGGAATTGTTTTCATTCCCAGCTGACAACGAATCTCAAACACTCTCTCAAGATAAGCACCCACTTTTCTTTTCTGTGAAGTGCTGCCAAAACAGAAGTATCAAATTAACCAGAAAAGAAACCAACCGAAGTACAAGAAAAACCAACCAGAGTATAAAGAGCTTCAAGGATGATTTGGAACCAATCGAACTACTTTGCTTCCTGCAAAGGTTTCGTCATCTTTGCCTGTCCTTTGTACCTTATGGGAGGGGAAATGACATCCAAGCCTTACTCCCGAGTCACCTCTTTTGTTTCAGCTGCTCTTGCCTTCTAGCAGCTGCGTACACACATGCACTGGGAACAGTGTATGTGTGTTCCTCTGCTTTCCTGCTGCCAGACTCCGGAGGCAGCACCCCACTCCCAGGTGGTCCTGGCCCCATCTCTGCATCAGACACAGGACCCTCGTCTGAGTCCTCTCCAGACTCCTGGACTGATCCCCTTCCTTCCCCACTGTCCGACTCTGCTACCATCTGCATAGGCTGCCGCCGAACCACAATACAACCATCATAAGTATGAGTCAGTTGTCAAGCATCCAAATGTAAATCATGTGATCATGGGGATGCTACAACGGTCATAAGCATTTAAAAATGGTCATCTTTTACTGAAAACTTAACTTTGTAACTTCTAACAGTCACTAAAGAAACTGTTGTAAGCCAAGGACTATCTGTATCTGCTGTTTCCCAGAGAAGAAGTCTGGCAAGAACTCCAGTCTTGTAAACTGGTGATCAACAATAACAAAACTTGTTTGAGTTGGAGTTGTCTTGATCGTTGCATCTGGCAGTGAGGTTGAGAAATACTGCCACAGGGCATCCCGTAAATATGACTCTAAGTAGCTTAAAACATAACATAAAATGCATAGAATACATTATAGTAAATCAATGTCTTTAACATAAATTCAACAGGGTAATAATAATAATGTAACCAAAACATCAATAGTCAGATTCATCTTGGCCCAGTTCATTGCTTATCCTTGCCTCCGTTATGTGTTCTATCAAACAATGTCTCATTTTTGCATAAATGCAATCTTAATTGGTGGCAAAAGATTTTCTCCCTCCAAAACAGTGGTAATTTTAGATGTAGAGATTAATGATCCTGTAGGAACCTTCCTCTTTATTTGGCAATGAATTAGTTCCAGATGTAGATAGACTTACAATAAACCTTTTAAAATCAATAAGGCTTAAATTAGTCATAACAAATTTCAATTCCATTGCCTTGAATGGCCCTGCTTTAACTGTGATTAGAACTACATCAGTTCAATATCTCTTGCAAAACAAAATAAACAGGCTTGTTGCATTTGGAAGCTGCCCAAGTACATTTTGGATGGGACCTAAATCTTTCTCTCAAAATCTTGCCTATAAACATTTGCTTATATTGATCACATTTACCATTGTGCATTTGTTGTTCAGTTGTTCTGTCTCTTCCCCATCTCTCTCTCTCTCTTTCTCTCTCTCCTTGCAGATTTAGATTACACAGTACTGAGAAAAATCTTATAGCCTGGTAGTTTGGTGGAAATCTGAAAAACAGTATTGGTATTTCCAAAGAGTATGTTGGGAAAGTAATGGGAAAAATATTAATAATGCATAGCCTCCATTTTAAATAATGGATATATTTTTGTAAAGCACTTTAGAGATCTTATCCTGAATAATAATGTATGCAGAATCTTGGTCATGCTTGAATGGCCCTTGAAAGCACCATGGCCATTAGTGCAGATAAATAATCACCTTCTTCCTTCCTTGATTATAACTGCCATGAATGCTGGCTTAGAGGACTAGCAATTTGGGCTCAATTGGGGTCATAAATCGAGGACTACCTGGACTAACTTCAGGACGAAACATTATTTATAGGAAAACATTGCATTTGGAAAAGGGAAAGAAATTGCATTGCACCTTAAATGAGATAAGACTAGCGTGTCATTACTCCAGATTGATCGATTGATTATATGCCAATCGAGTAAACTCTAGTGACCATCTAAACATATTTTTTTTCCAGAATGAACTGTCTGGTTCTTCAGATGTTCCAGTGATGGGTTCATCACCATCGTAACTGAGTCTATCTTTCTGCTGGTCTTCTTTTTCTCTTTCCGTCCATCTTTTCCAGCATTATAGACTTCTCAAGAAAGCTTATAATGCATCCAAAATATGAGGATCTGATCTTGACTGGGTAACACATCATTCTGGGAAGGGAATTGAAAGTTGAGATTTTCACAATCAGAAAAACTTTGAAGCTATGTGATTCTCCTACATCAGTGGTGGCTAAACTTTTTGGGCTCCTGTGTCAAAAATTGTGTGCACACTTGTACGCATGCACTTTCGTGCCAGCACCCAGAAGGCAATGCATGCCCCTGTTTACCTGTACTGTGCCTCACAGCTGATTTTCGCCTCCCAGAGGCTTGAGGAAGGCCTTTGCAGGCCAATAAATGGGCCCGTTTCATCACTTCCAGTATTTCCGGAAATACAGGAAGTGATGAAACAGGACTATTTTTCATCCTGTAAATCCTCAAGCCTCTGAGAGGCCAAAAAAGGCCTCCAGTGGGCCGAAAATCAGCTGTGAGGTACGTGCATGTGCAGTGAGGTACGTGCATGCGCAGTGAGGTAAGTTTGCCTGCAGCTCATGTGCTGGCACAAATGGCTCTGTGTGGCATGCATGCAATGGGTTTTGCCATCACGGCCCTAAATGCTTCTCTTTTATTTAGTAAAAAAAGAGTACCAAAAAACCCAAGCTTACTTCAGAATGAGATTTAAACCTCTGGACTTGTATTTATTTAGAAAGACGAATCATTAAACTCCAGTAGCATCCAGTGTCATTGCCAGTACAATAGCTAACATAAAATTAATAAGGCGAAAGAACATTTTTTTAAAAGTTTATATTCATTGTTAACGATTAGAACTAGGCCTTTGCATATGAAGATCACACACACTGTAGAATATAATGTGTACAATAAATAAGAAGCTACTATAAACCTTAATCTGAAATGAAACAAGAGTGCACATTTATACTCCCAAATCTAGAGTATTTAATGTCTACAACAAATGAATTTTAAGAATGATAGTTGATGACAACTAGCATTATAGTTGGAGCTGAAACAATTGAGATTTGCAGATGAGTCCATTTCTTAGCTGAAAGTAAAAAAAGATATTATGGCACTAAATTGTAAAAAAGGATTAATGTTAAATTAACATAAAAGTAATGTTAATTTTCATGCTTATTGAATTTACAGTGGATAGCAAAGAAACGAAGGTGGGAGATAATTTGGTGTGTCTGGCTCAATGAATAAATAAAATGAAATGTGTATCAGTGAAGTAAAAAGAAAAGCCTAGGGAGGCAGGAAATGACAAATTTATACAGAATTATGAAAGATAAGGATATTTCTGAGAGAGCAAAGGTCAGAATATTATAGCAAAGGTCCTTTTAGTGGTAACATTCTGTAAAAGCTGAATATTAAGCCATAATTTGGGGGATTTTGAGATTTTTACTAAATATACCATGGACTGTAAGAAGAATCAATTTAATCAGTCATGGACCTAATAAAGGTTGATTGCTCTCTTGAGGAGATTATTATCAATCAGAAAGGTTTGAGGGATATGCTATGAACATATGCTGGATCAGAAAAATGACTCTGTTGAGGAAAGCAGAAGAGAAAGAGAATGGATAAAGTAGAAGAAAGGGATTAAAGACATAATGAATTAAAAGTCCATTTTGAACATCTGACTTTCATCAGAATCTCTCCAGCTATTTTATTTGTTTATTTATTTATTTATGTTTATCAAACATGTAAAAGATAACAAGTATAGATATGAACATAAACATGAACAAAGGAAATAAATCCAGATAAATGGGGACAGTACAACTGGAACAAATGGACATGCTGGTGTGCTTATGCACGCCCCTTTTAAGGACCTCTTAGGAATGAGGTGAAGTCCACGGTAGACAGCTTGAGGTTGAAGATGTGAGAGATTGAGGCTGTAGAGCCACTTCTACCAGCACATGAGAGGTCACCCAGAAGAATCCCAATGCGCATGCGCCACCCGCCCAACAACTGATTGTCGGGCATCTGGTGTGCAAGCGTGGGGGGCAGGGTTGCGTGGGAAATGAGAGCTCATGTGCAGAGATGCATGGCACGTAGCCCCCCCCCCCGCACGCATTGCCTTCTGGGTGCTGGCACATGAGTGCGCGTGCAATTTTCGGCACAGAAGCCCCAAAAGGTTAGCCACCACTGGTATAGGGCCTCTTACTTGAGCAGGGGATTGGACAAAAAGATCTCCAAGATCGTTTCCAACTCTATTATTCTGTATCCCATATTCTATTCTATGTAATCCTAATCTTCATCTGGATTTTTGAGTTTTCCAAAGATGCCCTTATTGTAGATCAAGCCTTCTTCTCATCCTGTTTTTCTCCTTCCACTTTCCCCAATATTAGAGCCTTCTCCAGAGGCTTAGGTTTTCACAGCCCAAAGTAGAATAAATCGAGTTTGATTATTTGTGTCTTGGATGAAAATTCTGGGTTGATTTGCTGAATGATTCCCTGTTTGGTTTTTGTGGTTGTTCTCAGGAGTCTTCTCAACACCAAAGTTCAAAAGTATCAATATTCTTTCTGTCCTACTTCTTCAAAGTCTAATCCCAAAATCCAATTTTCATCTTTATAGACTGTTCCAGGAGAAACATTGCCTGATTTTTGTCACTGTAGATGTATATCACAACATCTGAATATTTTGGGGGATATACAGGATCTTATTTGTTTATTTATTTAGCATATAGCAGACAATGTCAGGAGAATCTATACATTGCTGCACACACAATGCAGTCCTGACAGCATAGAATGCCAATACATTTTGTTCAATGCCGTGGTAGAATTCAAACATTTTTACTACCAGTTCTATAAGCGTGGCTTGGTGGGTGTGGCAGGGGAAGGTTACTGTAAAATCCCCATTTCCTCCCCACCCCACTAACCTGCTTTCCAGCTCCGTTCTCCTGTGCAGGGCAGCCAAACAAGATTCAGCCAATCAGCTGGGACTCAGAAGGCAGAGAAGAGATGGGGGCGGGGCCAGTCAGAGGTGGTATTTGCCGGTTCTCCGAACTACTCAAAATTTCCGCAACCAATTTTCCAGAACTGGTCAGAACCTGCTGAATACCACCTCTGGTTCAATGCTTACACACCTACCCTTGGTGCACCGCAGGGGATAAACTAGGTTTACACCAGATAATTAGTGCCACTTGCGTTGCTGGCTCTTCCAGGCTCTTCCACCGATCTCGCCATGCTTCAGATCAATATGGCTCACGCTAGCCAGGTTCAGCACCCCCTTCCAGTCTTTGCACATGAATGCATCCAGATTTTCCCCACCAAAATGGTACCCATTTCTCTACTTGCAATATTCTCTTTTTTCAAACTGCTGGGTAGGCAGGAATTAGGGATCAAGCAATGGAAGCTCTCTCCATATCATGGAGCCGGGCTCAAACCAATAAAACTTATGCCAAAGAAGCAGTAATGGAAGTCTGATGATCCAACCAATATACTTGGCACTGAATCAGAGAAGCAGAAAAAAAAAGTCTGCTTGTAGATGACATTTTAATAAAAGTATTATTTAGTTTAAAATTCTGAGGAACATATAAAATGTTTGGCACTTTCAATATTTTCTCCTGCTTTGTTCAAACAGAGTATAAATGTTTAATCAAATGAAGACAAGTAGATTTTCTAAAGGTTAGAAATGTCTTACTTGTTAAAGACATGTTTACAGTGATTGTCTTGTTATAGCAAGAGACATTCTGCATGTGCATAAGCAAAACTTTTCACATAGTACATTAATCTTTTAAACAATATGTTGATTTTGTCTCCTGGATGTTCACAGTCTTCTGGTACACCTAGCCCTTGACTGATCGCCATGGGTTTACCTACCATTCAAAATTACAACAGCATTGAAAAAAGTGACATGACCAGGCCTCACATTTAACGATTTTCACAGAATCTCCACAAATATAGGTTCAAAATTCAGGTGTTAGCAACTGGCAAGTATTTACTATGGTTGCAATGTCTCGGCATCATGTGATTAGCATTTGAGACCTTCTAAGGCAGTTTCTGAGAAGAAAAGCCAATGGAGGAAAGCCAGATTTGCTTAATGACTACATCATTCACTTAACAACTGCAAGGATTAATTTAACAACCCGAAATCCTAAAATTGTGCACAGCTGATTTAATTGCCTTGTTTAACCATGGAAGTTATAGCCCCAATTGTGATCATAAGTTGAAGGCTGCCCGTACATGGGATCATCATGTTTGAACAGTTTGTTGCAAGTTTTTAGACAAAAGCCATCTCCTTTGCGCTTTCATTGACATAACTGAGAGTTACCACTGATTTAAAGGAAGCCAAGAATTAAAAGCAAATAGAAAACCTAAGTGTTGGTTACAGAAATAGCCACAAACTCCTGGGTATATTGTATAATATTGAAATGAAGTTGAAGGAAGTCCAGCTTTGTAAATATTTGATGATTCCAACCTCAGTGAGAATCTAATTATATAAAGCACATCTTCTTTCCTTCTCTCCTTCTTTCTGTTTCTTTCTTATTTATTCTTTCTTATTTATTCTCTTTCGTCTGCTATCTTTCATTTAAACTTATCTTCTATAGCACCCGCTCAGTCTGTGAATACAATTAGGTCTGAAATAACGTCCTAACTTAATCTGAATGATAAACCATGTTCTTGCATGTCATTTAATCTCTTCCCAACTGCACTGGAGAGAATTTTGTTATTTGAGTATCTTTTTTAAGAAATCCATTTTGCCTACTATGAACATGGGCTGTCAGAATATTGGGATGGTGCTTAGGCAGAATCAAAGGTAAAAGAGATGCCATTTTGCTTTCTCCTGTTAAAATACTCAAATTGACGAAATTCTCGAGCCACCTTTGTTGAATCTGAAGGTCTTGAGTTACGAATAACAAAGTTGAAGGAAAACATTGAGGGAAATTGAGAAGTAGATTGGACGTGAACCTCCCCAAGCTGATTTGCTTTTAATATTTCTCTTAAAACTCTGTTATAGTGCTACTACACCAAATAATTACATGGATTGAATAACACTTCCTGAAATCAAGTTCTTATTCCAGGTCATTTCTCACTTAAGACACAGGTAGTCATTGTTTTATTGATTGCTTTGGACAGCGACCATTCACAGTTATGAAAGTAATGGAAAACGTAACTTGGAGACCAATTCCTATATTTATGACCTTCATAGATCTGTAAAGCAAAGGAAAGCTGAAGTAAGATCATATGCACAATCATTATTTTCATTTAATAATTACTTCACTTAATAACTGCACTGCTGGTCACCACTGTGGTCACTAAACAAGGACTATCTATAAAGACTTACTATTAAGTCAAACCTGAGGCATTTCTATTGTTTTCTTGGCATTAATGCAATGTGGGTGCCATTGTCTTCTTCCAGAATTTCTTCTTTCAACTTCCCTCTACAGCTTACAGTCTTGGTATGTCTGAGAAATCTCCTACCAAAATGATGATTGGGGCCCAACTCGTCTCAGATTTGATCCCCACATTTCTGATTTATTCATTATACAGGTAGACCTTGACTTCCAACAGTTCCTTCAAAGTTGCAACTCATTGAAAAATGTTATGATAATTTTTTAAAGCTACGATCTTTGCAGCATCCCCATGGTCATATGATCAAAATTCAGATGCTTAGCAATTGTTTCATATTTATGATGGTTACAGTGTCTCCCAAGGTCATGTGATTGCGACCTTCTGACAAACAAAGTCAACGGGGAAGCCAAATTCGCTTAACAACTATGGCAAGAAAGGTGGTAAAGGGGGGGGCAAAATTCACTTAACAAGTGTCTCATTGAACAACAGAAATTTTGGGCCCAATTATGGTCCTAAATCGAGGACTTCCTGTAACGCAAAATTGAGGATACTACAGAGTTCTATGACTCTTTGGTTAAAGACATTGAGCTTGTCCACTGGAAAGTCGACAGCCCGTGTTCAAGACCTGGGTGCCGTGCGATGGGATGAGCTCCCATTACTTGCCTCATCTCCTGCCCACCTAGCAGTTCAAAAACAATAAAATTATATGCACATATGAAACAATGTAGTGCTTTATTTGTGACTTTGACCCACAACTGTTCTGACTTTACAAAGACTTCGCAAATGTAAGTTATAATTTTCTATAATAAATAACTTCAAATGTTCTCTCTAGGTAGTAGACTCTAATTAATAAAGGCACCTCCAAGTGCAAAGTGGTTTGTTTCTTCCCAAAATTAGAGCAGGTATCACTTGATTGATCTAAGAGAAATATTTATTCTCACCTCAAAGGACTATGGGAGCTCAGATTTTGATCAGTTTCAATGGAAAATTGGTATATTTCAGCATTTTATATGATCTCTTCAAGATTATATTAAACAAATAGTGGCAAGCTAACATTATGCTAATCTTCTTATCTCAATTTTACTCCAAAAAACATTGCCTTCCTACTGGTTTCTGAATATTATTGTTAATAATGTATTTATGTCTGCAGGGTATAAATAGGAATGTATTTATGGCTGCAGAATATGTAATTATAGAGCATATAACTATTATGGGAAGATGTTTTGAGTGCAAGTAATATATTTCCCTGCCCACCATTTCTCCTAGTTATTAAACAGATTAAATTGTATGCAAAATGAAGACTTTCAGATCCATATACAGTATAATAAACAGATTATCTTTTTATTTTTCTAACCAATTTATAATTCAGTCATTCATCTCTTTCCTAATTGAGTTGCATGAGGCATCACAATAAATCGATGGCATCACAATAAGGTCCAGATATTTGAACACATAGTCAGTTGTGCACATGGGATAACACAGGAAGCTTCTGGCTTTCCATGAACCTCTGCAGGGGGCAGCAAGTAATGAATTGTATGTAGCAATGACAAACCCTGTTGAGGTCAAAGGCATAAGCAGAAATTATTGGGGTAATCATGAGTTTCACTGTTTTTATACACATGCGGGGTGAGCTATAGATGCCTTTGTGGTTTCTTCTTCTTCATCATCATCATGTGTGCACTGATTGACATTGATTGATGGAAGCAAAAGTTACTAGGGATTGAAGTAGCATCTTCCTTATACAAGAATATGCTTACTCCTAAAATGCAGGCATTCCCAAACAAAAGCGGAATAATGGAATAACAGAGTTGGAAGGGACCTTGGGGGGTCTTCTAGTCCAACCCCCTGCTTAAGCAGGAGACCCTATACTATTTCAGACGAATAGAGATTGTTGTCCAATCTCTTCTTTAAAAACTTCCAGTGGTGCAGCATTCACAATTTTTGGAGGCAAGCCATTCCACTGATTGTTTTCACTGTCAGGAAATTCTCTCCTTAATTCTAGGTTGGTTCTCTCCTTGATTAATTTCCATCCGTTGCTTCTTGTGCTGCGTTCTGGTGCTTTGGAAAATAGGTTGACTCCCTCTTCTTTGGGGTAGCCCCTTAGATATTGGAACACTGCTATCATGTCTCCCCTGGTCCTTCTTTTCATTAAACTAAACATACCCAATTTCAGCAACCATTTTTCATATATATTTTCCCATTAATCCCTTAATCATCTTTGTTGCTCGTCTCTGCATTGCTTCTTGATATGTTTTTTATATCATGGTGATCAAAACTAGATGAAATATTCCATGTGTGGCCTCACCAAGGTTAGTATGATTATTTATTTATTAGATTTAGATTCCATCTTTTGTAGAGAAAATCAAAACAGTGTATGAAATGTCTCCTCTTCCTGTCCTGCACAACAACCTTGTAAGATAGGAGTGGAGAGATGGATATTGGCTGAAATCACCTAAGAGCTTATGCGATTGAGGTTACAACCCATAACTTCAGCTCCTGGCCTCTCTGCTCCTAGTCTGAAACCTTAACCATTATGGCACATTGGATTATGATTTTAATATGTGCTCTGGCTTTTCTCCTGAAACCCAAATAAATTTATATGGGCTTGTTCATTATTTTTTTCCCGTAAGTACAAATGTATGAAGTAGATAAGATTAATAGAAGATGACTAGCCAATAGTCATTTAATGATCTTCTAAGGATAAGGGTTGTTTTGATTCTGAATTCCTCCAGTCTTAATTCACTTCCTTAGCCATATATAATTTAATAGGCAAAGACTTAGAATACAGATAGTCCACGACTTCCATCCAAACTGGAACCAGAATTTCCCTTATGAAGCAAGGCAGTGAAGTGAGTTGCACTCAATTTTATAATCCTTTTTTGCCACAGTTGTTAAACAAATCACTGCCATTGTAGAATAGAATAGAATAGAATAGAATAGAATAGAATAGAAAACTGGAATAAGAAATGGAGGGAAATAATAAAGGAAAAAGGGGGGATTAAGAGAAAGGACCAGAAAAGGAAAGGAAGTGGAAAGTGAACAAAAATGAAAAGAAACTACACAATTAGGAGACCTAGAGATAATGGGTAGATGAGGAATAGGAAAAGGGATTCTGTAATATAATATGTTATGTTACACAAGAATATAGATTTTAAAATTGAAAAGACTGGAACTGATTTTTGGGGAGGGGTTCTTTTTTAAGGATTATGGCTAACTCACATATAGCTCTAACTGGAATAATTGTGGAAATGGGAATTTATGATAAGAATGATAATGTAAAGAAGAGTAAAGTTAAAATAAAATATAAGGACTGTAATAGAAAGATTGATATCAGTTTCTATAATTAATTGAATAGACTAATACTTCTGAAACAATGATTTAGAATGCAATTGAGGGGAAACATACCATGCAAAATCTGACTTAAAATATATATATGCATGTGATATGTAGTAGTTAGGAGATTGTTATTAATCTAGAATGTGATAATTAAAAAGTAATTATATTATGGTAATTTTTAATTATGAATTAAAGGGAAGCAAACTGAGGAATGTATAAGGATGGGTGGCACAGTCAAACTGATAATTAAAGGAGTAAATTTTTTCTTGAATTATTAGAACTATGATGAAATTAATTGAATAGTGAATGAAATAAACTATGTGATAATATTGCAAATGTGACAGATAAAAGTATATAAATATAATGAATATAGAAATGAAATAAGAATTTTAGATACCATTTTAAAATAAGATATGACAATGTTTAAAGAAAAATGAAATAAGCTATGATGTGAATTGGAAATGAATATAATAATTGTGATCAAGATAAATGATATGAAATTGATTATGATAAAAGAATATGTAATCAAGGCTATGTTTGTACTGAAATGTACAAACCTTTTGTCCATCAAAAGAGATGTTTTTTAAAAAATAAAAAACTTATTATAAAAAATAGAATAGAATAGAACAGAATAGAATAGAATAGAATAGAATTCTTTATTGGCCAAGTAGGATTGGACACACAAGGAATTTGTCTTGGTGCAAATACTGTACATAAAAGAAAATATACATTCACCAGGAGTCAAGAATCATAAGGTACAACACTTAATGATAGTCATAGGGCACAAATAAGCAATCAAATCATACTAGGAAACAGTCAATATAAATCATAAGGACACAAGCGATGAAGTTACAGTCATACAGTCAGAAGTGGGAGGGGATGGGTGATCAGGAGTGATGAGAAGATAGTAGTCAGACTTTGTAAATAGTTGGACAGTTGAGGGAATTATTTGTTTAGAAGAGTAATGGCGTTCGGGGGAAAATTGTCCTTGTGTCTAGTTGTTCTGGTGTGCAGCGCTCTGGTCTTTAAGCAACTCAGATTTTGCCTCAGATGACTGCTTGTTGGAAGCCAGCTGAGAAAGTTGCAAATGGTGATCACATGATCCTAGGATGTTGCAATTGTTGTAAACTTATGCTGAACTTACGTTAAAATTTTCATCACGTGACTGGGAATGCCGTGACGATCATAAGCACAAGCACTGGTTGTAAGTCCTTTTTTTTCCAGTGCCATTATAACTCTGAACAGTCACTAAACAAACATCTATAAGTTGAGGACAACCTTAACTTGTGCATAAATCCCAGGGAAGGGGAAGAAGAAGAAATGAATGTGTTGTGATGATAAGTTTTCCCTCCCTCATAAACAATACTCTGTGCAAAAGAATGCATCACACTCTAAATTTATACAAGCCAACTCTGTTCAAGGACAGGAAAAATAAAGTTGCTACCTACAAGCACAAAACAATCAGGTTCTTGTGATATTTTTTACCACCCTAAAGATGCCTAATTGAAAAGTGTTAAATTCAAAACCATTGCTTTTTATAGAAATTATTCATTTTAAGTTGCTTTTGGATGTGCATGGAAAGCAAATTCTAATATTTCACATCTTTGGAGGAGTTCAAGAAGTTTAAACATAACTCTTTGTGAGATACAACCCCAAGTTGTGCATAGTGCCGGTAAATACATACCTCCAGGAGGAACCCTTCTATTTAGTGTTAGAGAGACATTTAATTGCACTGAAAGGGGATAATGTATTTCATTAGCAAGTTTGTGGGACGTGCAATATTTTATGGAATGTACAATTATTAGGCTGAAATCTAACTGGCAAATGGTTTCATTGAGTTTCTGATTGCAACCCAATGGGACTCAATTCATTTGTCTTTGATAAGCTCCAGAGACAAAGTGTGAAGTATGAATTCAACCAAGTGGTGGAATCTTTGGTTTCCAAATTATATTGGGAAGAAATGGCATTTTGTGTGAAATGGAAATGATTTTGCAGATAACATTCAGAAGCTATTAGGATAACCACGGGTACAAACAAAAGATGTACTAAGTTTAGGGGAGTGGGAAAATAGCAGAAAAAACGCCAGCTGGACTCCCCTTATTTCTCTGGGATATGAGAGAGACAGAAGGAAAAACTGTGGAGTCCTTGGTACTATCCAAACTCAAGTGAGTGTGAGGTTTGCTAACTCTTTATAAGCAGTAGCTAGGTTAGCGTTCGTAAGGATGTGGTTTTTCTACTTGCTTGTCCTTTTTTATTACTGTACCATAAATTTATCTATCCACGTTCCTTACAATTTGTTTCTAGACTCCGCTTCATTTTTGTTGCTTTATAATAGCTTTGCTATTTTATGCTTTTTAACAAAGGAGTTGTACTCTAATGAACACGTCAGCTCCTCTGAAGAAGAATTTTTTTTTGCCTTTTTTGTTTCAGTATTTTAATGGTCTCCATTAATGATATTAACATTGGGGATGCCTCTAATTAACACAAATTAATCTCACCATTCTTCCTTTTCTCAAGAAGACTTTTATTCATCTTATCTAGAGATACCTGTTTTATATTTTGCCTATTAAATGCACAAAAAACTTTGACTGCAGTATACAATACATTTTGAGTTATTAAGAGCATTGTGCAAATAATGAATGGGAGACATAAAAATGCCAACAAAACAGACAGTAACCATTATATTAACCATGAACAGTTGTAAATAATGAATAACGATCTGAATTGTTGCATGAAACGAAAGGAGTCTATATGGTACAGTGTGGTGTGGATACACATCAGCTCTTGAGGTATGTATCTTTTCCTATTATAGTTACTTTACTGGAAAATGAACCTTCTGAGATCTATAAGGTTGAACCCCCACTCAATTTTAGTGTCTTTAGATGTTGCTATATTGCCAGATTAGTGTTCATTTGTATAGAAACTGACACATATAGTTTGGCAGTTCAGGGCCACTTATTTCAACCAGTTGGAGATCCTCACAGCTCTAGTTTTGTGAGGTGAGGAAGACTGAAGCCAGTAAATTCTTCTTTGGGGTCCTTGGTGCTCCCTGAACTTGGTTGTTTTCTTGTAGATATTTCATTACCCAACTAAGGAAACATAAAGGTAAAGGTTCCCCTTGCACTAGTCGTTTCTGGCTCTAGGGGGCGGTGCTCATTTCCGTTACAAAGCTGAAGAGCCAGCGCTGTCTGAAGACCACGCTGTCAGCTGTGGTCATGTGATGCCAAAGGTGCACGGAACGCTGTTACCTTCCCACCAAATTTTTCTACTGGGACAAGTAACAGGAGCTCACTCCATTACATGGTGGTAGGGATTTGAACCGCTGAATTGCCGACCTTTCTAATCGACAAACTCAGCGTCTTAGCCACTGAGCCACCGTGTCCCTTTATGGACAGGAGAACATCCGCAGTACTAAAAAGGGGCAAGGTTTGCTCTCAGTTACAGACAAGTGACTTGACCAGTCAACATTGGTAGGAGCATTCTTGGTGGTTCCATATCAGACTGTTTATTGTTTGATTGTTGGTCTAGTAGTGTTACTCTTGGTGTAAATCTCTGCTTATCTGCATGTTGATTGCTGATGCTGATTGCTTTCCTCTACTGCCCTCAGGTGCATAGGCAGTGCTACACTTGCGTGGAAGAGATGGCAAACAAACCAAGACATTTTGTGTGTGTGTGTGTGTGTGTGTGTGTGTGTGTTGTGCCTTTAGGTCAGTGTTAACTCCTGGCGATTCCCGATGAAATGGTTTGCCATTGCCTCTTTCCCTAAAGGAAAGGAACTGGCCTAAGGTCAACCTTCTGACTTCATGCTTAAGGCAGGACTAGAATTTACAGTCGCCTGTTTTCTAGCCTGAAGTCTTAACCACTAAACCAAGCTGCCTTTCTTTGGTAGGACTTAGCCTACTAAATATGTAGACCCGCTCAAAGGTCTCCATCACACCAGAAAAAAATATTTGCAGTGATACAAAATCCATGTGGAAACTGTTTGCTCAACTTCCATTCTGTACAAAAGTGGTGGAGAAAAAGGAAGATTTTCAGTTGTCCTTGATGATATGATTATGAAACTGTTTCTAGAAAGGTTATAAAACTGCAGCATGTTAATTTTCCCGGCAGAGAAAAACAGCTGCATATTCTTCCTCATGCTGTTTCCCTCCCGCTAGATTTATTGTAGTATAGGTTTTTGTGTGCGTTTTGCAACTATGTCATTCAATTCCTGCAAGTTAAGTTTGATATTCATTACCAGGAACAACTTCGCAGCTTTCTGACAATGAACATTGGTTATCAACTCCAGCTCAATGTATTATCCTTGGTGTTATAATTTTTCTGGATATCCAATATTAGATGAATGTATTTTTATTTTCTGTACAATCAGAATAACAGTACTGATGCAGCATTCTTAATTTCTAAACCACTGAGCCTGTTTCCTTCCCAAGGCTACTCCTTTTCTAATTCCAGGTACAATATTTATTTTCTATTAATTAAAAATAGAATAGGATGTTCTTCACAGAAGATTCATCCATCTAGCTGTGAGTGTCACATTCTTTGGATGACAAAATTCTTATTTCTTGCAAGAGAGAATTAAGTACTTTTGACTTTACATCATTTGTAAAATTTATTATACATTTTAATCCCATCTGTATTATTTTTATGCATAATTTAAAATGACAAATGTATCCAGCCTACTTTCTTCCTCCTCCTCCTCCTTTCTCCACAACAATCCTATGAGGTGGTTGGGGTCACAGAGAGTGACTGGTCCAAGGTCACCCAGTTGGCTTTTATATTGGAGGTGGGATTAGAACTCACTGTCTCCTGATGATTGGTCCAAAACCACCCAGTTGGCTTTCATGCCTAAGGCAGGACTAGAACCTATAGTTTCCTGATGATTGGCTGAAGTCACCCGAAGTCAGCTGAATTTCATGGCTGAGGCGGAACTAGAACTCACCATCTTCTGGTGGATGGTCCAAATATCACCCAGCTGGCAAGGCGGGATCCAAACTCAATTTCCCATTTTCCAGCCTGGTGCCTTAATCACAATATCAAGCTGGTTCCCTATAAGACCAAATTGGCTTTCTATATGCAAGGTTTTGAAGAATTACCCTATTTGGGTCTTTCTGTTCTTCCAAGACAAAAAAAAAATCATAAATGTAAGAATTATTTATTAGGGAGTAAATAGGGCATCAGTTATGTTTTATAGTATTTTTTCACATCTTTGTTGAAATCCTTATTGGATACCCATGCCCTGTGGATTCTTTCTGCCATAAGTCTAATTACTGGCCATATTGGCTAAGATACCTGCAAAGCTATTCATGATATTGAGACCAAATTCTTCTCTTTTTTGTCATTGTTTCCACCCTCGCTTTTAACAAGCTATTTACCCATTTCACTGACGGTGGTAAACTTGAACTTTGGCTTAAAGCTAGGAAAGAGAATACATGGAAACATTCTGTCCTGATGCTTATTCCCTGATTAAGAGAAACACGGTTTATTTATTCGTGACCTGTACTGTGTCAAGCTGTAATCACAATTCTGGTCTTTTGTGAGATACTTGCAAAGCTTTAAAGCTGACGAACAAAAGCATCATCCTGTGGAGGCGTGTTGTGCCAGGGCTGTGAGGAAATTTAATATTTAACTTGGCCTGAAGGATGTACGGGATAAAAATTGGAAAGCACTTGATGTTCTCCATGCAAATTAAAAACATCTACACTTCTAACTGAAGTACTGTGCTATTTTCCTGAAGATGTAATAAGCTCCACTTGCTTGTTCTGTGCACTTGTGTTGATAGGTATTTAATGCCTTCCTTGCTTGTGCTTTTGGGCTAATTTACTCCTACGACTCTTAAATTTGATCAAAGCTTAAACAGCTCTGAAATCATAATGCCTCAGCTTGAAGCCTATTAACATTCATAACAAAACTTCCCCGCAAAGAGAAATAAATAAAGGTAGAAAACTGAAGGACATTGATAAGCAATGTTTTACTTGACTCTGATTAGAAAGTGCAATCACTGAAACAAGCCAACATAAAGAAATTAAGGAATGATTGTTGGAAGGGGGAGTGGGTAGGAAGGAATGGAAAGGAGGCAAAGAAAAGATTTCAGACTTTCTGGCAGAGTGAAGTTTTGAAATGTTATGGCTTGGAAAATAAAAGCCCCTAGAAAGTAAAATTGAGGTAAGATTTGTTGAGGCATAGCAGCGCACAATGATAGCTCATCGTGTGTAAATCAACAGGGAGCTGTAATCCGTGCTTAATTTGAATGAAGAAGGACCAATTTGCAGTTACGACTGCATATTTCAGTCTTATGGTCTAACCAAGTCACATTAAACCAATAAAAGGAGGCAATTTTGTGTGAATTTCTTCTCGGTTCTCATTTATTTATTTAAAATTATATGCCGCCCGTCTCAACTGTTGAGCGACTCTGGGCTTGCAACATCATTAAACATCAATAACAATTAAAATGTTAATAATGAATGTCAAGCTAGCTAGGAAAGGAATACATAAACAGAGTGAATGTGGGCTCTTCTTAGTTTGCTAACTTGGTCTATTAACCACATCCACAGTGGAATGTCTGTGTTAGGATTCTTCCTATTTTATTTTGTGTGGCTGCTGTATGAAAGTTTGGGTTTTCCGGTTTACACCCCCACATACTATTCAAGAATTAGAACAGCCTAATCGGCTTTGGCACGGCATAGATACATGTTGCTGTAAGTTCATGGTGTGTTTTAACCAGGGTGCTGCATTAGAAACATAGAAAACTGAAGATAGAAAAGGGCTAACAGTCCATCAAATCTGCTCTTTCGGTGACACCAGCGTCAACCCAGGGAACACCCTGTCATCAGCGTCTTGCGGCTGGCAGCCTGACGGACTTTGACAGTGATTTGGCTCTCATAGAGTGACGGAGAGCTTTTGTGATGACCCGGAGTATAACACAAATGTAACAAAATCCAAAATGTAAATAAATGTCCTTTAAGGCCTCCAACCTGGCCCCACTGTTCAATAATACTCAGTTGGAGATAAAACTTATTCAAAAATAGTCTTCAAAAGAAAGCAATACAGTCCAAACTTAATGAGCAGATAGAGGTGAAATAAAAAACCAAAACATACTTCAATGAAGGAAATTCCACAAGGGACTAGGATAAGTGATTACCAACTTCAAGGAGATAACAAGGCACAGTTTGTTGGAAGGACGCCAACCAAGATAACTTCAGCCCAAAATAAAACATGCTTTGCTTCTGGCAACGCTGTGTTTTAACCGTCTCTCTTATATACTATTCTCCCCAACTGCAACCAATGAGCGGGATCATGGCTGCTTCCTCTCTCATAAGCCAACTTGTTTCCTTCTCCTTTCCTCCCTGAATGTCCTATGATGAAGAGGGGATGGGCCTGGTTCTTCCTATGACAGCCTGGCCGGCCTTTGCCCTTCCCCAGCCTCCTCCACAACCTCCAAAGCCACACCTCCACTCCCTGTCGGCTGTTCCTCCTCTCCCTCAGAATCCGACTCTAACAAGGGCATGACAGCTTTCCCCTCTCATGCACACGGGGAGGGGATAAGGGGGATATTAGAATGATCAGGATTAGATAGGGATGATAGGCAGAGTAGTGTTAGGACAGGGATAGGCTAATTTGCAATGGAATCCACGAATAATAGAAGGGGTGGAATGCAGGAGATAGGTGCGTTTAGGTGGAGGTGGTTTCAACTATAAACAGCGCTGGAAGGCAGATACTCCCAGTGCTAATGTAGATCTGATATCTGCCGTTCTTGCCAGAGAGGATGTTCCTTGCTTGTTATTAAACAAACTAAATTAAACTCTGCTGTTTGTTGGCTTGTGTATGCAAATGTGCAAACATCCAGAAGACCGACTGAGACATACATCATAACTGACCAACTTCATTAGCAAAATCTGCTTATAGAAGAGAATATTTACAGCTCACGGTTGAACTGTTTGGTCCATGGTTCACTTTGAGATTGGTAATTTTCTTACAGATGTTTCATTACCAAACTAGGTAACTTCATCAGTGCAATGACATTTCCCAATTTGGTAATGAAACATCTGCAAGAAAACTACCAACCAGAGAGCACCAAGGACCCCACAGAATTTACACAGTTATGTTAATCCCAAAGCAAACAACTCAGTTTAGTATTTATCTGCTGTAGATCGCATGTTACTTCAGAAGAGTTCTACTGTTTTGATTCTCCAAAATAACTACAAAGCAAAACAAAAAAAGGAAGAGAAAGCAAATTGCAGTTTTAGGTATCTTAAAGAGTTGAATGGACGCTAAGTAAGACGCCAGTAACAGATGGTTCCATCTAGTTTCTTGTTTTTCCCCATATTACTATGGTCTTTCTGGTAGTCTGCAATGGAGTTAAAATCGCCAATCAAGCAAATGTTTCTTTTTTCAAAGCCTACTATTTTTTGGTGAAGGTGTTTAAAAAATTTCCCCTGGTCATCATTTGGGGCATAGATTGCTACAAGTAAAAATGTGATGTGGTTTATCCAAACTTGTATAACCAGAGTTCTTCCTTCGGGATCCGACCAGATTAGTTCTGCCTTTACATCTTGTTTTACATAAATTGCAATTCCTTTTTTCTTGTGTTGGTCGGCCGGTGCTGTAAAAAGTTTACCTAATTTTGGACAAATTAGATGTCTTTCGTCATTCTTCGAAATATGTGTCTCTTGAAGACATATTATATCTGCGTTATGTTGAATAAGTTTTGAGAATATCCTTTTTCTTTTTAATAATGAATTTAATCCGTTTATATTGATGGAGAGCAACTTCTTCCCCTCCACCATTTATCTACTTCTGCTTAGATTTTTGCCTAGTAATGATTCGGTTCTCTTGTTGTTATTGTTGTGGGATTTGCTCTTCTCTCCCATGTTGTGGATTATCACTTCCTGAAATTGGAGAAAGTCGTTCCTTTTGGGTTCTGTGATAATATCGGACCTCCTGTGGTCTTGTTTTAGGTTCTTCTTTGGTGGGTTGACTATTCTTATCTGTGAGCTGTTGATGAAAAACTTGGGCCTGTTCTATCGATGGTTCCATCTAGTTTCTTAATGTCTCAGTCTTTGCTTCTTGAGGCTTTATGAGCAATATTGGGGGATGTTGCGCACTCAGTGCAATGATAGTCCATCTAGTTTCTAGAACTATTATAGGATTAAGTTTGGTTATAATATATGCTTATTGTCTGTCTAGAGAAAGAGCTCATCCCTCAATTTTTATGATGAAATAAAATTACCTTTTCAAGACTGAGAGGTAATTTAAATTTGGATATTGTGTTCAGTGAGTGGAACATTGTCTTCATGAACAATGTAAAGGTTTTTGAGAATTATTAACAAGAGGGAAGCATTTAATAAAACATTTCTTTGCTGATACAAGGACATCTGTGAGCGTTTTTGAACACTTTCAGAAGGTTCTCATAGAAGAGAATATATCAAGGAAGAGGGGGTTCCTGTTACCATAGTTAAGTGAGGATCATGGGTCATTAAGTGAGCTCTTCTTTACAATTTCCTGCCAGCTTCCAACAACCAAAGTCAGTGGGGAAGCCAGTAAGAAGTCGAAGAACAGGTGGCTCACAAGTAGGTTGGCAGGCAAGTAAGTGGTTATTGCTGGATTGGAGATGCTGCATGAGAGTGAGTGAATGGCCAAGAAGGGCACATGGGTGATGGGGGAGATATGGATAGAAAATGGTGGGTTTTGGCATGGCTGCAAATTGTGCGAAATGTGAGCCAAGTGCCAAGTGCCCACATTGTGATCACATCACTATTGGAGTGCTGGAAGAGCCATAACTTTGAGGACCAGTCATATCTATCACTTGTTCAGTGCTAACATAACTTCAAGTCACTGAATGAATGGTCATTAACTAAGGAGTATCAATAGACAGACATAGATATAAATGAGTCAATTTGGATTACAGAATATGAGAATCTAGATAAGACTGGTTGGACAGACTCTTATGGCCAATATTCTTTGTATTATTTTTGGTACAGCCACATGTTATTGGCTATTTTATGCTGAGCTTAGAACTGCACCGCTATTGGAAGGAGCACTAAAAGCTAAGAGTGCTTTTTATTTTGCACAACATTTTTACAACACAACTATTTGGAGTGTGCTTTTTTTCCTTCTGCCTTGATCGTAGAGCATACTTAAATCTGCACAGGATATACATTTAAATAGCTGTTGGAAATGAACAAAGCACAGTTATCCAGAGCTAGCAAACTTAAAAAAATTTGGAGGGTGAGTTAAATGGTAATATTGCTTTCCTTTAGAAAAAATAATTGGAAGTAAATGTTGAAAAGAACGTGCTGCATGTTGAAAATAGTCTTTCAGACGGGACTGTGAGTAAAAAAATTAAGATAAATTTATGTCAATGTAAATGTATGTTTCTTTCTCTGTGTGTACCCCCCCTTTCTCTGTGTGTGTGTGTGTGTGTGTGTGTGTTTGTGTGTGTCTGTAAACCTGCCTATAGCTGCATAAAGTTGTTTTCATTTTAGGAAACCTTTATTTGTAAAAAAGGATTTTTAAGTGCCTAATTTATTTCCACATTTCATTTATTGGACAGAAAGCTTTCTAAAACACGTTGGAATTAAAGCACAGTACATTATTTTAATGGACTAAATAATTTTGTAAATTAGACTTCCAAACATCAATTTAGCACATAATATAAGATAACCAAAATAGTTCGCTTTAAAACATTGAACTCAATTAACAACATTTTAAAATGTACACAACTGTACTGGCAAGACTGCTAAAAAGCAAACAAACGAAAATATTATATTGAATCATTCCTTCTGTTTTCTATTCTCACTGTTTGGAATATAACTAGTTTTGGAGAAGAAATGTTGTAGAATATAAATAGTAGACTTGGATTATCCCCATAGTAATTTCACTTTACCTAGAGCAGCTACAGGTTGTTTAGACATAATGAGCACAATAATTATAAAACCACTTGGATGGATTTTCCATTTAAATAAATTATACTGTATAAATGATACTTCTTTTAGCAGAAGGAAATCTGAGATTCACTTGCACACATCAAGCAAAATGGTTAAACTTACAGGAATTTCCTTTCTAAAAAGTAATAGGAAATTTTTCATCTACATTTCTGTGTAGCATCCATCTGTAATAATCAGAACTAAAACAAAACTGCAATAAAAGTATCATTGGGCACATTCCGATGAATCAATTATACTTCAGATACATAGACTTGATAATTTGAAATAATATAAATGAAAAGAATATAAGCAAAAGAAACAGAACCTATAGAATTAATCAATCAATAATATTTATTTAGTCAATAACTTGTAAAAAAACAAAGCAGAGTGAAGTAGGTAAATACAATAATATTCTAATAATTAGCAAAATAAATCAGATTATAATATTCAATTGTCCATTACTGTGTTTATACAGTTGTTAATTGGATAATAATTCTAAAACATTAATAGATATGAAATAAAAATAAAACAATATATCCTCTACAATTTCTTAGTTAAGATGTATCAGGTTTGATTGATTGCTTGACTGATACAAGACATAGGAAAACAAAAAGATAAAATTTAAGTAATTCTGTCTTAAATTTTTAAGAGTTCAAATGATTCCCTCTTTAACCTCCTAGTTTGCATCAAAATGAATCACAGAACTCAAAAAGCAAATTAATATGCATGTCCAATGTATTGCAAGGATTTGGATTTCAAAATATGAGGATCTGTTGAGAACTCCCCAATTTGAATAATAAATTTTGGAACTGAAGTCGCCTTCTGGTGATACTGAAAACATTTTAGCCACTAGTTGTGCCTTTGTCCACTTCCTCTTAACAGATAATCAGAGTTGGAAGGGTCCTTGTAGTTCATCTAGTCCAACCCCCGCCCAAACAGAAGACTCTACACCATTTCTGACAGATGGGAGTCCAATCTCTTCTTGAAAGTCTCAAGTGATGGCGCTCCCACAACTTCCGAGGGCAACTTCTGTTCCATTGGTTGATTGTTCTCACTGTCAGAAAGTTTCTCCTTGTTTCCAGGTTAAATCTCTAATTGTTCAGTTTCCATCCATTATTCCTTGTCTGTCCTTCGGATGCTTCAGAAAAGAGTTTGACCCCTCCTCCTCTCTGTGGCAGCCCCTCAAATATTGGAAGACTGCTTTCATGTCTCCCCTGGTCCTTCTCTAGCCATGCCCAGTTTTAGTGTTTTAGTCTCCAGTCCCCTAATCATCCTGGTTGTTCTTCTCTGTACTTTTTCTAGAGCGTTAACATCTTTTTTATAGTGTGGTGTCCAAAACTGGATGCAGTACTCTAGGTGTGGTCTTACAAAGGTTTTATAGAGTGGTATTAGTACCTCCTTGATCTCGATTGTATCCCTCTGTTAATGCAACTTAGGACGGTATTGGCTTTTTTGGCTGCCACTGCACATTGCTGCCTCATATTTAGCTGGTTGTCCACTAAGACTCCAAGATCCCTCTCACAGTTATTGCTATTGAGGCTGGTTTCACCCAGTCTATATAGGTACTTTTGGTTTTTTCTTGCCTAAGTGTAGGACTTTACTTTTCTCTACATTGAATTTCATTTTGTTAGATATGACCCAGTGTTCTAGTCTGTCAAGATCTATCTGAATCTTGAGCCTATCTTCTTAGGTGTTAGCTATTTCTGCCAGTTTAGTATCGTCTGCAAATTTGGTAAGTTCCCCTTCTATTCCCTCATCTAAGTCGTTAATGAAGATATTGAAGAGTCCTGGGCCTAAGACAGAACCTTGTGGCACCCCACTGCTTACTTCCCTCCATGTAGACTTAGATCCATTCAGGACTACTCGTTGAGTATGATTTGTCTTATTTAGACTGCATTTCAGTAATGGAATAATTTATTGTATTTAAGCTTTCTGTTTCAGACATAAAATGGCTGAAAATGCAGGATCTTAGCAGAGCTAATACAATTTTGGACTGAGGTTCTGTAAAGCAGGACTGGGATTGGCTAATGCTCTGGATTTGACTTAATTTTATTTGATTGATTGCAACAGTATAGTGTCATTGCCAGGATCTGTTAAATAAAATATATTACAATTACACTGTTGCTTTTGAAGTAGGTTGCACTCAAACTTCAAATTCACAAATTTATGATGTGATAATTACCCAAGACAACATGTAATTTACACCAGAATTAAAGTATATTCATTTTCTATAAGTGGATATTATAAAGTATTCAGAGATAGGGGATTATTTATGCTGCCCAAGAATCTTTTTATATAGGCATTGAGAGCATTACAATTTTGTTGGAATATTTTTCTGATTTATAATTTCTTCTTCTTTTTTTATAACATTCAACCATCGAATGTTTCACTTTTGATTGCAATATTTCCTGGACAAGTTGAACGAGTGCTTTCTTTAAAGCTGTTAAAGTACTTAATTTTATGGTTTTCCCCAACCCAGTTTTCTTTTACACCTGTTCCTTGCCTTGTCATATTGAGCATTCAACTCAACTAAACTATTGTAGGTAAGGAAAAATACTGAAGGTACAAACTTCCTGTCACCCATTTTAACTGCTTGGCCCATTTGGGTGAGTTTCTTTCTCAGATCTTTAAGTCAGTAGGAGATTGTTGCCTCTCTCCTCTGATTGTTTCCTAGGCAACATCTCTTCCCTCATCCCCCAAGGTCCTTTTCACATTCTACGGGTAGTCCTTGACTTATGACTACAATTGAGCCCAAAATTTATGATGCTAAGTGACACAATTGTTAAGTGAGCTTTACAACCTTTCTTACCACAGTTGTGAAGTGAGTCAATTAATCAGAATAGAGCTGGAAGGGACCTCGGAGGTCTTCTAGTCCAGCCCCCTGATCAAACAGGAGATCCTATACCAGTGATGGCAAACTTTTTCGGCACCGACTGCCCAAATTGAAACGGTGCGTACACGCTGGAGCAGCGGAAACCCAAAGACCAGCTGACCGGTGCGCACGTGCGCACTGGCCAGCTGTTTTTTGGGTTTCTGGCACATGCATGTGCGCTGGCCAGCTGGTCTTCCAGTTTCTGGCATTTCAGCATGTGCGAAGACTAGCTAGCTGATGCACATGCATGTGCCAGAAACTGGAACAGCAGCTGGCAATGGCACACCTGCTCACAGAGAGGGCTCTGCGTGCCACAGATTGCTATCATGGTCCTATATCATTCCAGACAAGTGACTGTCTTCCTAAAAACCTCCAATGATGAAGCACCCACAAGCTGTTCCACTGCTTAATTGTCCTCACTATTACGAAGTTTCTCCTTAATTCCAGGTTGCTTCTTTCCTGAATTAGTTTCCATCCATTGCTTCTTGTCTCCCCCACCCCACACCCCTGCGCTTTGGAAAATAATTTGACCCCCTCCTCTTCATGGCAGGCCCTCAAATGCTGGAATGCTGCTATCATACCATCATATACTCCTACTTTTCTCCAGACTAGCTAAACCCAAATCCTGCAACCATTTCTCTGGGCCTTTAATCACCTTAGTTGCTCTTCTTTGCATTTTTTCACTGCGGTTGTGAAGTTAGTAACACGGTTGTTAAATGAATCTGGCTTTCTCATTGATTTTGCTTGCAGAAGATCTCAGAATGTATCTTTTCGTTTATGTACACTGGGAGCATTTGCACCAAGACAAATTCCTTGTGTGTCCAATCACACTTGGCCAAGAAAGAATTCTATTCATGACCTCAGAATGCTGCAACTATCATAAATACATGCCAATTGCAAGCATCCAAATTTTGATCACGTGACCATGGGGATGCTGCAATAGTTGTCACATAAGTCATTTTCCTCAGTGCCACTGTAACTTCGAATGGTCATTAAACGAATGATTGTACGTCAAGGAAAAGCTGTATTACAATACAGCAGCAGATATGCTGTGTCATTAACCTTTAAGGCATTTCTCTACAAGCCAAACCTGAACCATGTTTTATCCAGCTTTCTATAAATTTTCCACACATGGATTGGATGAACGAAATTTTATTTCTAAAAGTGGAAGTATGCAACCTGGAGCCCAATAACCACTTTGATTGGCTGGGATTGTTCAAAATGCTTAATATTCTGAGTCGTTTACACCAGTGGTCG
Source organism: Pseudonaja textilis (assembly GCF_049901715.1). Classification (NCBI taxonomy): domain Eukaryota; kingdom Metazoa; phylum Chordata; class Lepidosauria; order Squamata; family Elapidae; genus Pseudonaja; species Pseudonaja textilis. The sequence continues at coordinate 7,706,626 of NC_142008.1, forward strand.
CCAACCAGTGGGCTGGGGACCACTGGTGGTCCGTGAGAAAATTGTGGGGTTCCATTGAAAAATGTGTGTCCCCCCCCAAGCACTCCCCCCAAAGCAAGTAATCCAGGTTGCATGGGAACACAAGGCTGCACCGTCCACATGGCCCACCCACCCGCTGGCCCCCACCCTTCAGCTGAGTGCAAACCTTACCTTGAGTAGAGCTGTGTGAGCTGGAAATGGAAGGGAAGACCAACGGCAGGAGAGAGAAATCCGCCCCGGGGTGGTTTGCTGACATTGGTGGGAAAGTCGGTCCCATATTCCAGAGCTGCAGTAGTCACAGGACTGGCCCTCTGGTCATCCCGGAGCAGCTCCTCCAGTCCACGACAGGCCAGTGCACCCGGGTGGAGGAGCAGCTGCTCCAGGATGATCAAAGGGCCAGTCCTGTGACTACTGCAGCTCTGGAATATGGGACCGACTTTCCCACCAATGTCAGCAAGCTACCGTCAGTCAAAATTCATATTAGTGGTCCGCGGGATTTAAAATGATGAGTTTGATGGTCCCTGGGGTTCAAAAGGTTGGCGACTCCTGGTTTACACTATTCAGGTAGTTCTTGTATCTCATTCAGCAACCGTTCATAAATATAACAGCAAGTAAATATGTGATCAAATTTTGTGTATTTGACAACAATACTTACTGGGCTGAAAATAACATTGTGGGTAACAATGTTTTTGGTTGGAAACCAGTGTTTACTTCGGTTTTCAGCCTTGTGAAAAGTGGGTTCACTTAATGACTGTTTTTTGACTAATGACTATAGCATTTATAACCAGCAAAAAAAGGGTGTAAATTGCTCACATGAATCGCCTTACAATTATCATGATATAAAGTGGAAATTCTGAGCTCCGCTACAATCCTAAATTCAGGACGACCTGTATTTGCAATCTGATTTTTTTTTACTGCAATTAGAGCGTATTCCAAAAATTGAGATTGCTGCTAGATTTACTCTTTCACTTATCTTTAGAAACCAAAGATACTAGATTGTTACCTCTTCAACAGAGAATTACAATTTTATTTCCCTTTTTCCTCTTAGATATTATACACATCCATTCAGACTCTGATTGAATCCACATCTTTCTTAATCTTCAAATCCATAAATCTCTCTTTGTGTTTTTATTAAAAAGTCCATCAGAGATTGCAGTTTTTTGTGGGGGCGGGATTTTTTCTCTAACTAAACACTCTTGGCCACTTCTGCAAATTGTGACACTTTCACAATCCATTCCAGCACCGTGAGAATTTCATTAGCATTCCATCGTTGTGCATACAATAATTGTGAAACATCATTTCTAAACAAGTTTTCCATTCCAGAAAGCCCTCAGAACATATTGATGTAACGATTATGCAATACTAACATCTTATTTTATAAGATTTTTCTTAAGTTAATCTTACATTTTGACTGTTTTATTGATGTAACTCTGATTATTCAATGCTATTAGCATTGCATTAACAAAGGAAACAATTGAGCTGCTAGATTGAAAGCATTTGGATAGGAATCATCTGGTTAGAATTATGAAGTCCTTCAAATGTAGTTTTGCAATATGGAATCTCCTGGGAGTCTATCTATTACTGGGATAAACCACACATTTTCTGAACCTGGTTCTTCCCTCTATTCACCGTCATGTATTGCTTCAAAAATTGAGAGGTTCGAGCCATGCCAGAGTTAAACAAATGTACATTTTTGTAACCCAGCTGATCGGCTGGGTCTTCTTTTGTTGCCTTCCACAGGAGAAACGGAGCTGGAAAGCAGGTTAGTCGGGTGGGAAGGGAATGGGGATTTTGCAGTATATCTTTCCCCTGCCACGCCCACCAAGCCACGCCAAGCCACGCCACACCCACCAAGCCATGCCCACAGAACCAGTAATAAAAAAATTTGAATCCCACCACAACCATTGCAGCATCCCTGTGGTCATATGATCAAAATTCAGACACTTGGCAGCTGCAGTCTCGTGGAGACCCCTTTTGCGACCTTCTGACAAGCAAAGTCAATGGGGAAGCCAGGTTCACTTAACAACCATGTGACTGACTTAACAACTCCAACGTCATCCTTAGTGAAGCATGCATTTCCTGCATTGGATGAGGAGAACCCATCTTTCTCCTTCTGTCCTGGCCACTTTCTACAGAGGCACAATTGAAAGCGTTTTAACAAACTGCATCACTGTTTGTTTGGTGGCAGCAGTGCTTCAGATAGAAAGTCTCTACAGAGAGTGGTGAGGACAGCCGAGAAAATCATAGGAAGCTCATTTCAACCACTTCACAGTCTCTGTTTCTGTTGCTCCCCTCTGGGAGAAGGTTTCAAAGTATTTCGAGTAGGACTACCAGATTCTGTAACAGCTTTGTTCCCTGTGCCATCCATCTGGTAAACTTGCAAGATTCATTTTTCTCATCATGTACATGTATACATCTGAACTGTGAGAAACTGTGTTGTTTCTCTCTGTCATATAATATGTGGGTATATGCGTAATTTTATATTTATTTATTTTATCATGTATATTGGAGGTGGAGACCCTTTGAGAGCTGTATGCAATGAAATTTCATTTTAATGTAATGAAATTACATTAAAATGCTGATTAGTGTACATTCAGAGTGATGATAAAATTATTCTAAGTCTAAGGTAACATCATCAGTGCCAAAAGGTAATGGGGTTTGTTGAGGTAATTCCCCATTAGGAGAATGAGTGCACACAGGGAGACGTAATGAGAGTGATGCTGAATAACACACGACCAGCACATAGATACACTGAATAGTAAAATGTAGATTTTAACTTCCAGTAAATGGTTAAACAAAGTCCAACAAGCAGTCCAAGTCATACACAGTTAAAGCAGTCAGTTTTCAGTCCAGGGATAATCCAAATAACAAAGTCCAGTATCATAAACAGTTCAGTAAATAGACTCACAGCAATCCAATAAGAATGACGATCAGTAACAGTCAATAGGGAAAATGCAGGAACCAAAAACAGCAAACAACAGAATATCGACCAACTAGCAACTAACAACAGAACAGAACTAACAACCCAGGTTTCTGGCTTCATCTTATGGCCGTTTGAGGAACCACACCCAATTACAATTTTAGCATTCCCTTAAAGAGACAGTATTAAATGTCTATCCTGGTTTATATATTTCCAACCCAACTGTTAGGTGACTATCAATTCCTAACAGGGTTTGTTCTTCTAGCACTGATAATGTTAGTGTTGTGGCCTGTTGGCCGCCAGCCCCTTCAGCAGCCGAATCGGAGGAGATGTAGGAGTCAGGGCCAGTGTCCAGGCAATCTGAGAACTCTGAGGGGGAAGAGAGAATGGAGCTGTCAGAGATAGAGCTGGAGGCAGAGTCTGGGCCATCCATTAGTCCTCAAATAGAAAGTCAATAGCTCCCAGGTCTGGAGGTGGCTGATGAGGAAGAAGAACAGCTGGGCCCAGTGCCTGATGTATGGGTACACAGAAGGCAGAGGAGAGGAGAGCAGTGGAAATCTATGGGCTGATCCTTGGGATGGAAGAGCCACCGCTGCTAGCAAAGCCCTTCCCTAGCTCTGGGGATAAAAGGCAGGGGGTGGAAATGAATAGATGTGGCAGACATTCATCTCCCTGCTGGACAGACTTGTTAGCCTGCTGTGTGTGTGAGAGAGAGATATTTTTTGCCAGGGCTGCTGGCGCTCCTAATAAAGGGAACATTCATTTAACTACAGAGGGTTTGTTGTGTTTTGGAGTTGGGTCAGAATAGTTACCTAGTTGGTAATGAAATGTTTGCAAGAAAACAACCAAGCTCAAAGAGCACAAAGGACCCGCATAGTTCAACCTTGAGCTCCAGATATTCTCCTCTATTAATCTCCTTAGTTTCTAGATTTTAAGGGGCTGCTTTGCCTTTAGCCAGAATCTTGGACAAGTGTCAGTAGGGATTAGCTCAAAAATCTGCTTGGCGTTTCCAGAGCTTCTCTTTCACTTGTTCTAGTGCCAGTGAGGCCTTGAAACTTTATTTTCAGTTATAAAGAGACTCTTTTAAGACCAGGGGGAGCTTTGAATAAACCAACCTCTACTTAGATACTCAGTGGTAGAGATACAAAAAGAGAGATTGAACTGATAAAGGTTTTCTTGGCAGAGAGAATGCAAATAATTTGAACAGGGATAGGAATAAAAACTGATATTTGTAAAAAGAAAGTCTGTGTGAAAAAAGAAAAAGAAAAATCTCTATTGGCAGAATATTCTGCAAAGGCATTAGAAATTGCTGCACCTGAAAATTATGTTAAATTAGGCAGTTAGTTAATTAAAATGTAATACTTGAAAGCAGAACGACATGCCCAGAAAGCAAGTAAACTCCAGTAGACACAAGCATAAATGCTTGAATAAATAACCCATGCGAAACAGAACAACAGTTGGAAGGGACCTTGGAGGTCTTCTAGTCCAACCCCCAGCTCAAGCAGGAGACCCTATACCATTTCAGACAAGTGGATGTCCAGTCTCTTCTTAAAAACTTCTAGTGATAAAGCACCCACAACTTCTGAAGGCAAGCTGTTCCACTGGTTTATTTTTCTCTCTGTCAGGAAGTTTCTCCTTAGTTTTAGATTGTTTGTCTCCTTAATTAGTTTCCAAACGTTGATTTTTGTCTTCTCTTCTGGTGCTATGGAAAATAGGTTGTGACAGCCCCTCAAATATTAGAAGACTACAACCATGTCTCCCCTGGTCCTTATTTTCATTAAACTAGATATACCCAATTCCTGAAAACGTTCTTCATGTGTTTTAGTCTCCAGCCTCCTAATCATCTTTGCTGATCTTTTCTGCACTCTTTCCAGAGTCTGAACATCTTTTTTTTTAATTGTGGTGACCAAAAATGGATGCAGTATTCCTTGGTCTTACCAAGGTCTTACAAAGCAATACTAACACTTCACAGGATCTTGATCTTATATCTCTGTTAATGAGCCCAGGATGGCATTGGCTTTTTTGGCGAAACTAAAACTAAAACCAACAAGTCGGTGGGGAAGCTAAATTTGCTTAATGAATGTGTGATTCAATCAGAATAGAGTTGGAAGGGACTTTGGAGGTTTTCTAGTCCAGCCCTCTACTCAAGCAGGAGACCCTATATCCGTGATGGCAAACCTATGGCACACATGCCACAGGTGGCATGCAGAGCTATTTCTGCAGGCACACGAGCCCCAGCCAAATTTACCTGCACTGTGCATGTGCGCACCTCCCAGCTGTTTTTTGGCCTGTTTGAGGCCATTTTTGCCCTCCTGGAGGCTCGAGGGAAGCCTCTGCAGCCGTGGGAGGCTGAGAAACAGGCCATCTGGAAATACCAGAAGTGCCAAAACGGGCCCATTTTTGGCTTCCAGAGGCTCCCCTCAAGCCTCCAGGAGGGCAAAAACGGCCTCTCTGGTGCTCCAGAAGCCTTCTGGAGGCTGAAAACAGGCATTTCCGGTATTTCCGGAAGGCCCGTTTTTTCGGCCTCCCAAGCTGCAGAGGCTTCCCTCAACCCTCCAGGAGGGCGAAAATGGCCTCAAATGGGCCAAAAACTCAGCTGGGAGGGGCGGGGTGTTGTGCACACATGTGCAGGGGGGACAGGGCACATTGCATTGTGGGTGCTGGCATGCGCGCACGCTTTCAGCACACCACAACAAAAAGGTTCACCATCACTGCCCAATATCATTTCAGAAAAATGGATGTGCAGTCTCTTCTTAAAAACTTCCAGTGTTGGAGCACTCACGATTTCTGGAGGCCAATTGTTCCACTGATTAATTGTTCTAATTGCAGGAAATTTCTCCTTAGTCCTAGGTTGCTTCTCTCCTTGATTAGTTTCCATGCATTGTTTCTTGTCCTGCCTTCGGGTGCTTTGGAAAATAAGTTGGCTCCCTCCATCACGTCATCCCTAGTCCTTCTTTTCCGTAGACTAGAGAATTCACCTAACAATGGCAGTGATTTACTTAACAACTGTGGCAAAAGAGGTAATAAAATAAAATGTGACTAGCGTAACAACAACCTTGCTTACCAATGGAAATTCTGTTCCCATTGGGGCCGTAACTTGAGCACTACTTGCTCAAAATATTGCAATTGTAATGAGCTGCAGGAGAACAAGTTTAGTCTTGTGGTTAAAGGCACCAGGTTAGAATCCAGGAGACCATGAATTCTAGTTCCGCTTAGGGGCCAAGCCAGCTGGCTGACTTTCGGCCAGTCACTTTCTCTGGAAGGATGTAGTGGCTAACCACTTCTGAAAATCTTGCCAAGAAAACAGCAGGGACTTGTCCAGGCAGCCTCCAGGAATTAACTTGAAGGCATCCTGAGAAGTCTATTTCTGCAGACAACTATCTTTTGATGGATGTGATGGTAGCAAGGCTCTGATAATAATGATTGAAGGCGGGAGGGGGGACGGGGGAAAAGATATTTATTTTTTAGCTGCAAGATAAACATCACAGTACCTAGAAACAGCAAGTTTGAAGTGAGATAGTTGTCATCATGCTTTACTGAAAGCTGATAGGCCTATTTGTCTGCTGAAGATGTATTTGTATTTTTGTTCAGTGTTATTTATCTCGCGGCACCTGATTTGAATCGTTGCATGTACTGAGCAGAAAGATGGTGATGAGGATAAATAATTTTAACTTAAAAGAGTATAAGGCATATGATACCCATATAAAGTAATTTCAGGGTCTCAATAGCTTTTTTATTTACAAAGAGGCCTTCACATTTTTGTTTCTTTTTCTGACCCTGTAGTCCCTTTTATTGGGGTGGAGTGACTGAATGGAGCTGAGAATTTACTGGCCAGACGCCCTTCCTAATGCCTATGTGGAATTCACAGCACATATTTTCCTTTTGCGCCCTGATAAAGAAAAATCTGCCACTGCCTAGGATTGATCTCTCAACCTTCTGAATCGTGGGCGAGCATCTTCATCTCTAGGCCACCAAGCTGTTCCTCCAGATAAATCTTCACTTAATGTGTCAGAATTTGAGCCTGGTCATTTGTGCCTCAAGTAAGAAATCCGGGTTGATTTCTTCAATGATCTGTTTGTTGCACAAATCTAACCTTTGTAGGTATAGAGACACCGTATCTTAAAGGCCTTCATGGCTGTTTCATACTTCTATTTCTTGAGTGTTTGATTCCATTACATGGTTAGTCTTCGACTTACAAGTTTAGCCCAAAATTTTCATTGCTAAGCAAAACAGTTGTTAAATGAATTTAGCCCCATTTTACGGCATCTATTGCCACAGTTGTTAAGTGAATCACTACAGTTGTTAAGTTAGTAACACAGTTGTTAAAACGTGAATTTGGCTTCCCTGTTAACTTCGCTTGTTAGAAAGTTGCCATGATCCAGGATGCTGCAATTTCCATATAGAGCCATTTGCCAAGCATCCAAACTTTGATTATGTGGGATGCTGCAACAGTCATAAATGTGAAAAACAGTTGAAAGTCACCCTTTTCGATGCCACTGTAACTTCAGTCGCTAAATGAATGGTTGTGAGTTAAAGGACAACTGTATCGTTAATGGTTGACCCTAAAAAGCAGAAACTGGTCTCCACTGTGATAGCTTCATTGTCAGTTCTAAGCAGTGGTGGGATTCAGTTTTTTTTACTACTGTTTCTGTGGGCGTGGCTTGGTGGGCGTGGTGTGGTCTGGTGGGCATGGCTTCATGGGCAGAGGAAGAAAAATCCCCATTCCCTCCTCACTCCTGTGAGAAAGTTACTGCAAAATCCTCAATTCCCTTCCCACTCCACTAACCTGCTTTCCAGCTCTGTTCTCCTGTGCAAGGCAACAAAAGAAGACCCAGCCAATCAGCTGAGACTTGGGAGGCAGAGAATAGCTGCGGGCAGGGCCAGTCAGAGGTGGGATTTTCTGGTTCCCTTCACTATTCAAAATTTCTGCTACCAGTTCTCCAGAACCTGCTGAATAGCACCTCTGGTTCTAAGGCCTGTTTCAATAGAACATCAGTTTTACTTGCAAGTGTGATGGAATTACTTTATTAAGCATTTTTCCAATTAACGTGTATAGAAGCTTCTACCCTTTTTTCATTATTATGTCAAGCGCCTTTCCTGAGTGATCAATAGCAGTCTGGAAAAGTTTAGCTGATCCAACTTCTGATTATTATTTTGCAACCTTTAGCCAGCTGCAGTTTTAAGTGAAAAACATATTTGAAGACTGAGTATTATTTTAATTAGAGAGCTTATGGCTATCAAATCGATTGGGCAAAAAAAAGAAAATAAGGTAACAAAATACAGCATTGTAAAGAATCTTAATCATAAGGCATAATCAAAGGAGGCTCGCGCTGAATAACTGAAGTGGTATTGGTGGAAATAAAAATGAACATATCTAAAATAGAATGGAGTGGAGTGGAGTGGAGTGGAGTGGAGTGGAGTAGAGTAGAGTAGAGTAGAGTAGAGTAGAGTAGAGAGTAGAGTAGAAATAGAATGGAATGGAATAGAATAGAATAGAATAGAATAGAATAGAATAGAATAGAATAGAATAGAATAGAATAGAATTCTTTATTGGCCAAGTGTGATTGGACACCCGAGGAATTTGTCTTTGGTGCAAATGCTCTCAGTGTACATAAAAGAAAAGATACATTCATCAAGAGTCAAGAATCATATGGTAAAATGTACCAGATAAGCTTAATTTGCTTCTTCTGGGACAGAATCACTTCTTCTTCGACATGAGTCCCAAAAGAACATCAAGTATAATTTAACAGAAAGCTAATATGAACATCAGGTGTGAGCAGTTGTTCTTAAAACAAAGTAAAGTTTTTCAGCCAAAAGGTTGCACAGATCAGCTTTTGCATTCCAAGCATGTAAATTTTATTTCTAAGTAACAAATAAATATCACTTCGGTAGACAGCTGCACCTGGTAGACAAGATCTTGCCAAAAGAAGAAGCAAAAAGTAATTGATCTCCTGTGGAGATATACTGACACAGCATAGAACTAACTTCCTTGTACATTTTTAACATGTTATGGATGGTCTTAAATGGGACCCGATCTATAATAAAAAGAGAGAGATTGAGTTAAAATAAAGAATTCTTGAACCGATTCCAATAATATGTTGTCCACTGCCTGAATTAGTTTGTGTGATTTGGATCTTGACAGGTTTTTAACATAATTCAGAGACTACAAACAATATATGCAGGTCATAGATGGGAAAGGGGTGCAACAGACAGGATATACAAATAATCCCATAAAATCCCAATTGGTACTGGAACTTTTATCATGAAACAATGTGGTCATTAATTGAGTTCTGTCTGATTTTATGACCCTTTTGGCTTCGACTCTGACTTCTACCATTGAACCTTCCAACAAAGGTTGCAGATAGCAATCACGTAACCTCAGAACTCTGCAACTGTCACAAATACAAGCCAATTGCCAAGTATCTTAATTTTGTTCAAATGACTGCAACAATGCTGCGATAGTCATAAGTGTGAGGATCAGTCATAAGTCACCTTTTTCAGTTCCATCGTAACCTTGAATAGTTGTTAAACAAATTATCAGGTTGAAAAGAACCTATAAATGAGATGCTAATATTTCTTCCTTCAATTCAAATTTTAACTGACATGTTCCAATATTCCATTTTACCAGATGTCTCCTTCCATTCTGACACTGATCGAATTCAAAGAAATATCAATCAATTTCTATTGATGTCAGTTCAGTTAATTGTGTTCAAAGTTACCCAAAGAAACCAACCGCTATTCTTCAGGGTAACTAAAATATTATGTTGATATGACCAATTATTCTGGTAATTTATCAACGTTTCTCTGGGACAGGTTAAGTGCACTTTATGTCTTTCTAGCAAGATTATTCTTAATGCATGGATTTCTGAATTATTCATGTTGTTTTTTGGTTTTCTTTGTATATAGATTTTGTTTGCTAATGCACTTGATTGACTGTTTGTGCAGTAAAACATTTATATAGGTAATTCTAGCAGGACTATGAATGCTATATTATACATTCCAGAATTCTGCATTAAGATGGAGGACATTATTCACCTCTTTATGTTCCAGTTTATAAAGTTCCACACAATTTCATCTATCAGTTACTTTTGCACGTTGCAAAGGTGATGCAGTTCAGTGGCTTGTCAGATTGGCCATATTTACAATTATCTCAGTAAGGCTTTGTTGATGTTGTCAGTCGCAAAGTTGTGTCCGACCCATAGCAACCCCATGGACAACGTTCCTCCAGGCCTTCCTGTCCTCTGCCATCTTCTGGAGACCATTTAAGCTCACACCTTCAGTGCTTCAGTGACTCCATCCAGCCACCTCATTCTCTGCTGTCCCCTCTTCTTCTTTTGCCCTCAATTGTTCCCAGCTTTAGGCTCTTCTCCAGTGAGACCTTCCTTCTCATTAGGTGGCCAAAATCTTTGAGTTTCAACTGCAGGATCTGGCCTTCTGAAGAGCAGTCAAGGTTGATCTCATCTAGGACTGACTGAGCCTTCACAGTTAACAGCCTCCAGAGTTAAAAGCTTGATTGTCAGGATTAAAATTATTGGCAGCATGAATCCATATAGTATGAAACACAGATTTTCTTGCAGATGAATTTATTTGGAGGCTGCTGCTCTTAAATTCTAGAGTTGGCACCAAAATAAAGTACTCATAATTCTTACATAGTCCTAAATTAACAGCCACAATTGGGAGAAGAATGTCTGTTGCTGAGCGAGGAAGTTGTTAAGTGAGTCATGCCCAATTTTGCAATCTTTTTTGCCATGGTTGTTAAGCAAATTGATGCAGTTGTTAAGTGAATCACATGGTCTTTAAGCAAACCCAGCTGGTCAGAAGCCAGCTAGGAAGGTCACATGACCCTGGGATGCTGCAATTGTTTGCAAATTACAAAATGCTTGCCAGGCATCCAAAGTTTGGTCACATGATGGTGGGGATGCTGGGATGGTCATAAGTGCAAGGACTGACCATAAGTCCTTCCTTCCTTTGCCACTATAACTTAGAATGGAAACTAAACTAATAGTTGTAAGGACTGTCTGTATATATAGTTATATTATCCCTACAAAATGCTTTTAATGAATTGATTAGATGGGGTTCTGTTATATACAGGTAGTCATTTGAGACCCAGATTTCCATTGCTAACCAAAATAGTTGTCCCAAAGGTGTTTTTTTTTTTAAGAAGCAACTGGACTTTCTAGAAGTCCAGTTGTCTCTTTAAAAAAGCACCTTTGGGACAACCATGACCTGGATGACTGAGAATAGAATCGAATTCTTTATTGGCCAGGTATGAATGGACACACAAGAAATTTGTCTTGGTGCAAATTCTCTCGGTGTACATAAAAGAAAAGAGACATTCATCAAGAGTCAAGAATCATCAGGGACAACACTTAGTGATAGTCATAGGGTACAATAAGCAATCAAATCATACTAGGAAATAGTCAGTATCTCCATAGACAAACCAAGATAGTTGTTAAGAGAGTTACCCTTGCATTTATGACTTTTTTTTTTGGCCAAGATTTGTAAACAAATCACTGCAGTTAATTGAATCACATGATCATTAATAAATCTGGCTTCCGCCATTGAGTTGATTTACCAGAAGCTGGCTGGGAAAGCCACAAATGGCGATCATATGACCATGGCGCACTGCAACCATTGAAAATACACACTGGTGCCCAAGGGGCTGGATTTTGATCACATGGTCGTGGGGGTGGCTATAGGTGCAATGGCCAGTTGTAAGTCTCTTTTTTTCCAGTGCCATTGTAACCACAAACAGTTGCTAAATTAATGGTTGTAAGTTGAGGGCAACCTGCCTTTGTTTCTTTCTGTATTTGAAGGTTGTGATATCAAATGATAATTTACTTTGAAATTAGGATTCACAAGTTAAAAATTGTCCTCACAGGAGAGCATGAGAAAGTTGAGGAACTCCTTAAGCAGCTGAACTACAAAATCCAAAATCCTTCACTGTTCACCACTGTAGTTTCTGCAAATTGTAGCGTAGCAACATGCAAAAAGACAACATACATACTATTTTCCCATGCCTGTTATGCTGTCCCGAGTAATCTCTGCTTTTAACAGCTCTATGTTAAACTAAACTCTGTTAAACTAATTAGTGAACTCTGTTCACTAATTTCCCAGCCTCACAGGGAAATATTCACCTTCAAACCTTCCACCCAATATGAAGCTATTAAAAGTCCATTAATTCTTGTAGAAAATATATGACTGCCTTCAATCTAACAACTTTTGTGTCAACCCAACACATTTTTTTTTCAATTGAGCTCATTCATTTGACCACGCAACACCTCTGCATTGTGAGCTACACTGGTTGCCAATAAGTTTCTGGGCTGAATTCAGAAGTTGGTTGTGGTTTCTATCCTTCAGGTTCAGCGTTGTGTTTTTTTAATTATTATTTTCTGATTATTTCTGTTCTTGGTTTCTATTGTTGTTCACTGCTTAGAGCATGTTGGAGTTGGAGTCAGACAGCCTCATAAACATGATTAGGTAAAGGTAAACGTTCCCCTCACACATATATGCTAGTCATTTCCAGCTCTAGGGCATCTCCATTACAAAAGTCGTCTCCGTGGTCATGTGACCGGCATGACTAAATGCCGAAGGTGCACAGAACGCTATTACCTTCCCACCAAAGGTGGTCCCTATTCTTCTACTTGCATTTTTTTAAAAAATGCTTTCGAACTGCTAGGGTGGCAGAAGCTGGGACAAGTAACGGGAGCTCACTCCGTTATTCAGCACTAGGGATTCGAACTGTCAACTGTTCTGATCGACAGGCTCAGCGTCTGCTGAGCCACCACGTCCCATAGAAACATGATTAACAAATAAATAAATAAACAAATAAATAAGGAATGCCCTCCCATAAATATTGAATTTACCCTTTAAAGACATGGTTTCCATTATCACCTCTTAAGGTTTGTAGAAAATTAGTGTAAAGAATATTAAACTATAGATTTCTGAAAGAAAAGCTATCCATGTTTGCCATTTATTTTACATTTCTGTCTTCTGAATTGATTAATACTAAAGCAGGCTTCTCTCCCAAATGGAAAAAAAATATTTCAGCTTGATTATCATTTAAATGAAGAAACAAATAAGGTTTTATTTCCATAAGATGACACCAAGAATAAGTTATTATAAAAATGGAAAGCCAAGAGATTTCATCTTTCCATATTCCATATTCATGACAGAGCTGGTATGCGATAGTTCTGTTTTAACCATATTCTTAAAAAACAGTATCATAACTTACTTCAAATATCAAGTCACAATCTGTGATTTCAAACATATCTCAAAGGTACCGCTGTCCTAACCCACCAACAGCTAGATATATTTATATTGTTTTGCATTTTAAAAAATGTCTAGGAAAGAACTAAAAGTAGAACTATGTTAGACCTGCACATATAGAGTTCAAACTAGCTATTTTATTGTTCTCTGCCTATATTACAGAAATCTCCCCATACTGCTAGCTTTCCCCTGGGAAAAACCAAATAAGGCTTTAAGGTCAGAGCTAGCCCTCTTGTGTTTACTTAAGGAGTCCAGGCTGATTCCTCACTTGAGTCCTCCTACTGTGTAAAACAATTGCTCGTCAACAGACTAACAAATTACATTATTTATTGAGAAGATAAAATATTTTCTGAACAGATGAAAACATTCAAACTGTAACGTCTTAATCAGTGTTCGTTACACTTTATGATGTCTGTGGATTCCTTTTTTAAGTACATCGTCATAATTATGGCTCTAGCCCAATGGTTCCCCCAACCTTTGTGATTTGATGGCGCAGCTGGGGGAGGGAGAGGGGAACTGGGCTGAGTGGTCAGCCGGTGCATAGGCACACATGAATGTGTCAGCCCTGAAGCCATTTTCCCTGGCACCTTCAGGGCTGCCACAGCGGAGCTGGGTTGAGCTGTGAGAACAGGAGCGGGGGAGGTAGAGATAGCTGGGGACTTGTAGCCGAAATAAAATTGTTTCCTCTGGAAACCAAGGACTTTCTCACCAGGTGCTAAGGAGGTGGGATCTGGGACCGACTGACCCTTGAACTATGACTTGATTGGACCATGAGATGGACTGCATGGGCAGGGGAAAGAAAACTTTTATTTTTAACTGGGGGGAGTTTAGAGTTAGGTTGGGTTTCCCCCAGATGTGCCAATATGACACGTCTAATCCATCGGTACTTTGAGGAACATGCCTGCCTTGGGGTTTTGATTCTGTTGGATTCTGTTGGAACCCTGACAGGGTGGCTGGCTGGAGCACATGCATACAGCTTGACTTGCACAAGTGGCAGGCTGGTGCGCACATGCCAGTGCAGGCCAGCCCACCGCTCACGTAAGTTGAGTTACACACACACATGCATTTGCTCCAGCCACCCACTTGTGCGATCCAATTCCGAATCCAGTTCCGGGCATTGTGGACCCCTGTCCTATCAAAATCATAGATAATGGCAGATTTTTTGCCATCCAGCTGAATGGAAGAAAGAAGATGCGAAGGATCATGTAGTCATGAAGAACACGGTAGAAATACAAAACCTCATATAAATATATTGTGTCATAAAGAATATTTGCACCTGAGAGTTGAACTGTGCGGTCCTTAGTCCTCCCTGAGCTTGGTTGTTTTCTTAAAAACATTTCATTACCCTACTAGCAGGGCTGGGCTGCTGGGGGTTCGCAGGGGGTCAGGAGAGCCCCTAGCTAAGATTCTGTGCGATTCAGAGACCCCGTCAAATCCCACTCCTGGCTGGCTCTGCCCACTCTGTCCCGCCCCTCCCAGGAGTCTCCACGCAGCCTGTTTTGGATGCAGGAAAGTACAGGGTGCGCGCAGAGGCTTGGAGAGGGCAAAAAACGTCCAGGAAAGGTGGAAATGGGTCTGTTTCTGGCTTCCGGAGAGCCTCTGGAGCCTGGGGAGGCCACTTTCGCCCTCCCAGAGGCTCGAAGAAAGCCTCCGGATCTTGGGGAAGGCAAAAGCGCACATTCCCGCCATGGTGCAGGAGGACGACTAGGCCACGCCCACCATAGCCACGCCCACCCAGCAACTGGACAGAAAACCCTTGCTAAAATTTTTGAAGTCCACCCCTGCCTACTAGGTAATATTGGAACTAGCATTTGTCAGTCATCACTGATAATGTTATCTACTTTATGATGAAACATCTGCAAGAAAATAACCAAGGTCAGAAAGCAACAAGGACTCCACAAAAATGTAATGTTCTACCTTTCAGTACTTCTGCGTATCCTATATGAGGCTGCCCTTGAAAATCACTTGGAAGCTTCCAGTGATCCAAAATACAGAGTTCTCAGTAGTGATAAGCCTGGCTGAGAACTTTTCACAGTCTCTGGAAGGTTACACAATATTGCACTAAGCCTTAATGTGGTCTTGTTATTTTTAACATTGTGTGATACATGAACCTGTCCACTGGGACTTAACCTTATCTTTTCCACCAGCTACACTGAAAAAAAAACCCTACACAATATATAATCCTTGCCTCTTTGCAGAGTTACCAGGCATCCAGTAAAAGAAGAAAATGTCTCTCATATTTCCTATTCAGCAGGTGTATCCTTAACGTCAAATATGGTCCGGTTTTCTATCTAACAAGACTGTCTCTTCCTGAACAGCATTTTTTTCCCCTGCTTCTGTAATAAGTGCTCACTGTAAGTTAACAAGCTCTACTTTGTGACCTTAATTGTATTAGTATCCTCCCGCTGCTTGAAACTGACAAGGCCTTAATCAGTTACACACTAAGGCTTTTTGCTTTCTAGGGGGCTGGCAGCTGGCAGCCATAAGCAAACTATGCCAACATCTGGTGCTTGTGTATTCCTCTCAATGTGTATTCCCTATTGAGTGCTTGCTTGTTCACTTGTTATCCCTTCTCTCCAGTGAATGCAAATACAAATATTAAACAGTTGGTGTGGTCCACATTTATTTATTAATCTATATCTCACCATTATTATTGTTTTTTTTACAAATAACTCAAAATGGTGAACTTACACAACACTTCTTCCTTTTCCTATTTCCCTCACCACAACAGGCAGGTTGGACTGAGAGAGTGGTTGGCTCAAGGCCCCCTAGCTGGCTTTCATGGTTAAAGATTGTGTAGCTAGTCCTGGCTTACAAACCACAAGCGGGCCTGGAATTTTGGCTGTAAGTTTGGGCAGTCATTAATGGGGTCACCATGTGAGCTGAGTCATTTCATGGCCATTTTTTACAATAGTCATTAAGCAAATGAGCACAATTTTCAAACAAACCATGTAGTCATTAAGGAAGCCCAGCATACCTAATAGGAGGGGAGTTTTTTAATATCATTTTCTGTCAAAAAAGAGCAAAAAAAACAACACAGGTAGTCCTTGCGTTACAGCAATAGCAATGGCACTTAGTCTTATATACAGCTAGTATATAGTGCTTTACAGCTCCCTCTAAGCAGTTTACAGCCTCTTGCTCCCAACAATCTGGGTTTACCCACCTCGGAAGGAGGGAAGGCTGAGTCAACCTTGAGCCTGGTGGGATTCGATCTGCCAACTTGCAGGCAATAGGCAGTCAGCAGAAGTAGCTTGCAGTACTGCACTCTAATCACTGTGCCACCGAGGCTCCACTTAGTCATCATTCAAAGTTACAATTAGTTTAGTTTAGTTTCCTTTATTGTCACTGCACCTCGTACAACAAAATCAAACACCATCTTCAAACACCATGAAAATAAACACAAACACACATCCTTCACCCTTCA
This sequence comes from Pseudonaja textilis, assembly GCF_049901715.1. Lineage (NCBI taxonomy): Eukaryota > Metazoa > Chordata > Lepidosauria > Squamata > Elapidae > Pseudonaja > Pseudonaja textilis. Next base: position 7,723,257 of record NC_142008.1, read on the forward strand.
TTCATTGAACCGGAAACCCCCGACACTGCACCAACACTGCACTATACAGCAGAATTCAAAAGAGCTACTGCTCTAGGATAGAAGCTGTTTTTCCAGCCTATTTGTCCTTGTTTTTATTATTCTGCCAGATGGTAATAGTTCAAAAAAAGGGTTCCCAGGATGAGATGGATCTTTGAGAATGTTTTGACCTTTCTTAAGGCAGCGGGAGCTATAAAGCTCTTCCAAAGAGGAGAGAGAGCAACTAATGATCCTCTGAGGGGCAATGACATTAACCCTCTGGAGAGCTTTCCTATCTGCCACTCTGCAATTGGCAAACCATACAGAGGTGCAGTATGTTAAAATGCTCTCTGTGGTGCAGCGGTAGAAGGTCACCAGCAGTTTTCCATTCAGTTGTTGTTTTCTGAGAAGTCTCAGGTAGTATAATCTCTGCTGGGCCCTTTTGACCAGGGCTGCAATGTGGGCACCCCAGGTCAGGTTCTCTTTTAGGGTAACACCCAGAAACTTAAAACTGGCCACTTGCTCCACTCGGTCTCCAGTGATAAGCAAGGGCTGGATGTCTGATCTGTTCCTTCTATAGTCCACTATCAGCTCCTTGGTCTTACTGGTGTTGAGGACCAAGTTATTGTCTCCACACCACGAAAGCAACCGGTCCACCTCATCTCAGTAGGCAGACTCATCCCCACTGCAGATAAGTTCCACTGAAAAAGTGACTTACGACCTGTTTTCATACTTAAGACCATTATAGCATCCCCATGGTCATGTGATTTACATTTGGAAGCTTGACAACTGGTTCATTTTTATGACAGTGGCAGTTTCCCAGGGTCACATAATCCCCTTTTTGCAACCTTCTGACAAGCCAGATTCAGGGAAGCCAGGAACTGCGAAGCCAAGTTCACTTAACAAACGTGTTTGATTGATTGATTGCTAATTTAACAACAGCAGTGATTCACTTAACAGATGTGGCAAGAAAAGTCGTAAAATGAGGCAAAACTTACTTCACAAAGTTCTCACTTAGGAATATACATTTTGGGCTCAATTGTGGTCGTAAGTTGAAGAGACTACCTGTATTGCAATCGGAGTCACGTGACTGAAAGATACTGCAACCATTGTAAATACCAGCTATTGTGAAGCAACGAAATTGCAGTCACATGACCACTGGGTAGGGATTGCGACATTTTAGACAGGCTGTAAAGCACTTCCGAAAATTGTAAAAGTTATAAATCACCCTTTCAAGGCCATTCTAACTTCAAATTCTCATTAAGCAACCGATCATTAAACAAGGATTACCTGTAACTAATAATTGTAGGGCATTTAAAATAGAATATAATAGAATTCTTTATTAGCCAAGTGTGATTGGACACACAAGGAATTTGTCTTGGTGCAAATGCTCTCAGTATATATAAAAGAAAAGATACAGTTGTCAAGAGTCAAGAATCATAAGCTACAACATGTAATGATAGTCATAGGGTACAAATAAGCAATCAAATCATACTAGGAAACAGTCAATATAAATCGTAAGGATACAAGTGACTAAGTTACAGTCCTACAATCACAAGTGGGAGTTGATGGGTGATAAGCAGTGATGAGAAGATTAATAGTAAAAGCAGTGCAAACTTTGTAAATAGTTGGACAGTGTTGAGGGAAATATTTGTTTAGCAGAGATTGATGGCTTTCAGGAAAAAACTGTCCTTGTGTCTAGTTGTTCTGGGGTGCAGTGCTCTATCTTGTCTTTTATGTCCGGGATGTGAGGGGTCTGTAAATATTTTCACAGTCCTCTTTCTGACTCATACAGTATACAGGTCCTCAATTGAAGGCAAGTTGATAGTAATTGTTGGGTTGCAGAGCCAACCAGACAGTTATAGAGGTGCAGATGATAGACTCAATAATTCCTCTGGAGAACTGTATCAGCAGCTCCTTGGACAGTTTGAGTTTTCTGAGTTGGCGCAGAAAGAACATTCTTTGTTGTGCTTTTTTGATGATGTTAGGTGTCCATTTTAGGTCATGTGATATAATAGAACCTAGAAATTTGAAGGTCTCTACTGTTGATACGGTGTTGTCTAGTATTGTAAGAGGTGGTAGTATGGGAGGGTTTTTCCTAAAGTCTACCACCATTTCTACGGTTTTGAGTGCATTCAGTTCCAGATCGTTCCGGTCATGCTACAAGGCAAGATGTACAGCCACCTATCTGTATGCGGATTCGTCATTGTCTCGAATGAGACCAATCACTGTTGTGTCATCTGCAAACTTCAATATTTTAACAGATGGATCGTTTGAGATGCATATGTAGGGAGAAGCAATATGACGCTTTCTGTCTTGGAGAACAGCTTTGAGAATGCTTTGCCATTGGACGTGTTAACTGGAATTGGTGAATGTTAACATCCAAAAAAGATCCGGAGATCATTTTGAACAGCCCTAACTTAATTATGTCACTGTTCTCTAATACTTCTGTTGCCACAGGGTAGGAAAAGTTTTGCTAGCCTTATTGGTTACTAGATAAGCCTCTACTTTTAAGTCTCAATGTTAAAAGGAAAGTTGGTTAGGGTTTTTGAAACATAAGTAGGAAAGTCAGGGTTTTTTTTCCTAACAATTCCAGGAGGGACCAGTAGCCACAAATTGCACAATTTGTAGATTCCTTTGCTAAAGACATAAAGAGAATAAAGAGAACAATGGATAGCCTTTTTATTCTTAACAGGATACCACAAGAGAAAAAGACTAGACTTATTAGAATTTGAGATGTGCCTGATTTATACCAATTGACATCAGCAATTCAGCATGAGGAGAAGAATTTGAATTGTATTCCCTGCACATCACAAAGAGTAAGTAATTGGCAATTACCTCGCTCAGAAGAAGGGGCAGGCCACAATCTTTTCAGTTATAAAGCTAGAAAACGCAGGAAGAACTGGGAGAAAGGAGCACCAAAGTCTGTTCAGGAAATACAGGGAGTCCTCAGCTTAGAGCAGTTCATTTAGTGACCATTCAAAGTTACAACAGCACTGAAAAAAAGTGACTTATGGCCATTTTTCACACTTAACAACTTTTGCAACATCCCCAGGTCCTGGGATCAAAATTCAGATGCTTGGCAACTGGTTCATATATATATAATTGTTGCTGTGTCTCAGGCAGGAATGGGCTTCAAAAATTTTAGCAACAGGTTCTCTGCCCGGTTGCTGGGTGGGCGTGGCCATGGTGGGCGTGGCCTAGTCAACCTCCTGCACCACAGCACAAAGGATATTTTTGCCCTCCCCAGACTCCGGAGGCTTTCCTCGAGCCTCCGGGAGGGTGAAAATTGCCTCCCCAGGCTCCGGAGGCTCTCTGGAAGCTGGAAATGGGCCCATTTCCGGCCTTCCTGAACTTCCGGGAGGCCCGTTTTTCACCCTCCCCAAGCCTCCGTGCAGGCCCTGCACTTACCTGCATCCAAAATGGGCCACGTGGGGACTATTGGGAGGGGAGGCCAGGAGTGGGGTTTGGGGGTTTTCCGAACTGCACAGAATCTTAGCTAGGGGTTTCCTGAACCCCTGCGAACCCCCATCAGCCCATCCCTGGTCCCAGGGGTCATATGATCCCCTTTTGCGACCATCTGACAAGCAAAGTGAATAGGAAAACCGGATTCCCTTAACAACTGGGTTACTAATTTATCAACTGCATTCTCAGGCTGCCAAGATTGAGAATCAGTGGCCTAGATATCAAGAGGTCAGGGCTGCTTCAAACTACAGCTGGACTGGATTTCTATTTTTTTAAAAACCCTTTTAAAATGCCTGGGCAACTTTAACAGTTGTAGACTTATAATGCTGTTGGTTGAATCCTGGGAGTTGAAATTCTTAAAAGTTGGCAAGGTTGGACACCCCACCTTAGAAGCTCTTGTTTCAAAGAATATCCAATCTTCAATACTTTCTGATATCCATCCCATGTTTTTTTTTAAGAATCGCTCCTTTCTCCGTAGAAGACTGTAATGCAGACTTTATGAGGATAAAAATACAGCTCCCCAATGACATGCAAAAATATGTGTTGCTTGTTATTTTAACAACACCATTTGTCACTGGAGCACATATCCGATGCAGTATTGAGTGGAGAGTAGCATGATATTTATGATGATAAAAATCACACATTTTTCATAGCTGTGCTCTTGTCTTCAGTTTTTATACTTTGGAATTAAATTCCACAAGCTACTCTTGTAGTTTAAGAATATGTCTGTAGATAATTAATAATCATACATACATATTGTGCCTTGGGACCCCCAGGAGGCTTGGAAATTATTGAGGTGGCTTCCCTATTAAAATCTCTTTGCCTAATATTTCTTGTTCTTTAGCTTTATAGCTTTTAAATGTTTTCTTCTAATAATAATGATGATGAGAATTGTGTTTTTATTTATTAATTTAATGGCCTTTTAGTCCTCTCGTACACTGCCCAGGGTCACTTATTTGTGAAATGGGCAGCCGTATAAATTTGATAGATAAATATTTATAACAGGTTCTGTCCCCTTTAGTCTGAAACTAAAGGGTCCCCAACCTTTCTGGTTCCATGGCAGAGGTGGTATTCAGCCAGTTCTGACCAGTTCTGGAGAACCGGTTGCAGAAATGTTGAGTAATTCAGAGAACCGGCAAATACTGACTGGCCCCAACCCCATCTATTCTCTGCCTCCTGAGTCCCAGCTGATCAGCTGGGTCTTATTTTGTTGTCCTGCACTGGAGAACGGAGCTGGAAAGCAGGTTAGTGGGGTGGGGAGTGAATGCGGATTTTGCAGTATCCTTCCCTTGGAGTAGGGTGGGAATGGAGATTTTACAGTACCCTTTCCCTGCCGCGCCCACCAAGCCACACCCACAGAACTGGTAGTAAAATTGTTTGAATCCCATCACTGCTCCGTGGTCTTGGTGGTGGGGTGATCGCTGATTAATCCAAAGACGTCTTAGAGCAGGGGTATCAAACTCGATTTCATTGAGAGCTTGTCTAGAGGCTAGACAAATTTGAGAGCTGAAGAGAGAATTGATTGATTGAGCAATTTTTTTTTTAAATACTCCAGTCAAATTACTATGGAAGGCATTCATGTAGTCTTATGACTTATGACCAGTCACTTTGTGAAGTTACAATGGACTCTCTGCCCAAAAATTATTTATGACCCGGTTTTGAAGTTATGGCCACTGCAGCACCCCCATTGTCATTTGCCCTTTCACCATCTGCAACTTTCCTGCCTATCTCCCCACACAACCACCCCACTGGATCCCCACAGGCCTTGCGTCTGCTTCCAACTAAACTGGTCACCACAGCCCTTTCCCCCATCTTCTACATGCATTCTCTCTGCATGTGATTAATATATAAATGGCTGTAATTAATAATGAGTTATTGTTGAGTAATGGGCTGCATTAAGAAGTTTGTTGGAGCTGCAGTTTAGCATGGAAGTAGAATTATTAGTTTCATTTTACCAGCTTTATGAAGTAATAAAAGTCCTTTCTTTCTAATTCAAAGCTTCATTGTGTTTTTTTGTATTGCTGTTTCTGGAAATGTAAGATCATCATGCGGCATAATAACATTTCTATTTCTTGGCAATCTGAATTATTGTTGCTTGCTTATTAATGCATTTATGTATTTTAATAATTTGTATCCCACTGTTATAATATCAGGGGGGAAAAACCATTAAAATGCAAGATTCAGATTTAAACGTTTGAATTGTGAGCTGCCCAGAGTTGTTGCTACAGAAATCAAATCAAATCAAATCAATTAATCATACTAGACAACCCTTGGCTTGTTGTCATTTCAGAGATATTTCCTTATCTAAACAATGACCATCTCAAACAAAAAAGCAGTGGGAATAGAAGCAACTTATGAAAATAAGGGGAAAACTGTGTTCATATTACCAAATGTTCTAACCACTATCAAATCATTTTCAAAACATTTGAAGTCTCAAACAATAATAAATTGTTAATTGCCATTTATATTCATTCATTCTGCTCAGAAACAGAGAAGCTTATAAAAACTGAAGAAGAAAAAGAAGAGTGTTAAAGGAAAAAAAGACTTTATGCTAAAATGGTAATGATGCATAAAGGGAAGAGAAAAACAGCTTTTGTTCACAAATGATTTAAGTTGGTTTCTTTGGGAGTTCATTTCCTCTTGAATAAATCTCATGGAATCCAGTAAGAACCAGATCAAAGGGATAGAAGATTGTAAATTAATTATTAACAAACAGAGGTTTGCAAATTTATTTCTCAATCCAGAAATTAAGCTTCTGTTTGATATTAAAAGAAATATTGAGATTGATTTAGATTGACACCAAGAACACACATATAAAAGCCCATCAGTATTTTGCCATAAATTATTTTAGTTTTAGTTTAGCTGAGTTATTTTTTTCAATAACTCTATGTATTACTTTCTAGTACTTTTGATTAAATCATATGATTTACCCCATAAAATTAAAAGTTTGTTCTTTCTCACAACAGAATCACACCCAACATTTATTGTTATGTTATTTGTCTATTTTTCCAGTTATGGAACAGAAATATATCTGAAAAATATTTAGTTATCTGTTTTCTCTTAAATCATATCTTGGGGTAAATTTGGTTGCTCAAAGTCTTTTTTTAGCATCCGGTTTTGGGGGAGGTAGGAATTGGATGTGTGAAAAAAGCAATCATGGCATAAACAGACACTTGAAATTATATGTATGTGCAAATGAGGCATAGCTTTGATTGAGAGAAATGCTTTTTTCCTGTATGCAGGTAGTCTTGAGTTACAACTGGTTGCTCAGCAACTGTTCAAAGTTATAACCAACCTGAAAGGGGACTTATTACTGTACCTGAATTCAAACTTCCAGTGAAAACTGGCACTTGCAGGTCCATTTTCTGCAAATGAAGTATTGGTTCACTTAAATTTGAAGCCTAGAAAATAGATTTCAAATGACTACTTGAACAAAATATTTGAAAATCATTTATAGTAATCCAGCTAAAATATTTGTTCCCCTTTGGTTCAGTGTTCCAACTGGATATCCATTCATACCCTCTAAAGCAGGGGTCCCCAAACTTAGCAACTTTAAGACTTATGGACTTCAGCTGGCTGGAGAATTCTGGGAGTTAAAGTCCACACATCTTAAAATTCCCAAGCTGCCCTTCAGATGTATTTTATTTATTTATGTATTTATTTTTATTTGTCAATTGCTTACAAAATAATAAGTATAAGTAAAAACACAATTATGAATGTATGGATACATATAAGAAAAATAAAAAATATATAAAAGAAACAATAGGACAGGAACGGTAGGCACGTTGGTGCATTTATTCATGCCCTCTACAGATCTCTTAGGAAAGGAGTGAGGTTATGTTATGAAATCTGAGTCATGAATACAGTCACTTCATCTAACAGCATGACCTTCTGCCTAAATTAAATGGCTAAAAGTCTAAAAGCATTTGAGACTGAGATAGGTTAAAACAGTAATAGACGTAACAACTCCTTTTCTTTATCCTGAAAAGCTAGTTGTTGTAATTTAGTAGCAAGGAAGCTTATCCTGAAAAGCTAGTTGTTGTAATTTAGCAGCAAGGAAGCTTATCCTGAAAAGCTAGTTGTTGTAATTTAGCAGCAAGGAAGCTTATCCTGAAAAGCTAGTTGTTGTAATTTATCAGCAAGGAAGCTTACTCTAGCGTTAAGATATTGTAGCAAGAGATGCTACAATTCAATTCCTGGATTAAGAACATTTGGAAAAATTCCCATTTATTTTTGCAGCTAAGAAGCATAAAACCTTTTGATAAAGGCCTAACTCTATTAGATGTGTTTCCTAGCAAAATCCATCTACATTCCTAGAACTGCAGACTGGGAGGTGTTGTGAATTCTTTCTTTTCCTCTAGCAGAATTTTTCCCCATTCGAATGAAACATGTCATTCTTTAGACTCCTGCTAAAACTATGAACAAGACTGCATGTTTGAATTATACTAGCCTTATGGAGGAAAGTCTAGAAGAAAAATAAAAAATCTGTTTTTTGAAAAAGTAGACAACTACATTTGTTACGCAGAGGAATATTCTCTAAAAAAATCCATCAAGATAAAAAATACTGGATAAGTTTCTCCATCTCAAATGAACTCATCTTTAATTTACGAATTAGTTTCTTTTTTCTTTTACTCTGGCTTATACAGGTAGTCCTCTACTTACAATAACAATTAGCACTAGAACTTCTGTTGTTAGGCAAACTAGTTGTTAAGTGAATAATGCCCAATTTTACTTTTTGCCACGGTTAAGCAATTCATTGCAGTTAAGTAATTAAACAAACCCAGCTTCCTCTATTGAATTTGCTTTTCAAAAGCCACCTGGGAAGGTTACAAATTGCAATCACATGATCCTGGGATACTGTAACCATCATAAATACATATCAGTTGCCAAGCACCCAAATTTTGATCACATAAATTTGGGGAATCCAAATTTACCATGCTCATAAGTGCAAGGACTGATTGTCAAGATAGCTGTAACTTCTACGGGTTGCTAAACAGTTATAAATCGAGGAATTCTTGTCATGGATTACTGGGTCTGGAAGAGTGATTGAGAACCTTTTCAGCACCGAGTACCCAAACCAAATGCACTTGCGCATGTGTGTGTACCAAAGCACCGGAAACCAAAGACCAGCTGGCCAGTGCGTATGCACAGGTTGGAAACCAGAAGCATTGTGAAGCTGGCAATGGCACACATGCCCACGGAGAGGGCTCTGCATGCCACCTCTGGCATGTGTGCCATAGGTTCGCCATCACGGGTCTAGAATATATTAAATCTGTCTCAACACAACGCATAGTTTCTCAACAGTAGCAACTTCAAGCTGTGTATGTCCTTCAACACCAGAATTTCCCAGCATGCTCATGCTGACTGGGGAATTCTGGGTATTGAAGTTTACCCATCTTAAAGGTTGTGAAACATTAAAATAACCCTTCAAAGTCCATCTGTATCTCCTCCTTCCACCCTGATCTTTTCCCAGTATATCTCAGTCACCTTGAACTTTAGAAATCTCTGCCAACATATTTCAGTTACATTCTGGTTTCATCCCATTGCTTCCCAAATGCAGTGCAGCTGGAGCTCCTATCCTGTCAATTTCTCACATCCCTAATTGCTTAACTATCAGCTTTGGTATAATGATAACTGCCTAGAAAATGTGTGTACTTGACTTTAAGATATGACCTTCGGTGGGTTGTTTTTTTCTGCTATGGCTTAAGGGAAGATACTCATGGATCTTCAGCTGCTGTAGCCTCTTTGCCCCCATCACTGCTGGCTTCCATTATCTTCTAGAAGGCTTCCTGAACATTTCCCCACAAGCATTAGACCTGGGAAATCACTTTGCCTGGCAGTTATAAACCTAATTGGGAATCGGATCAACTCACTGCTAACCCTAATTGGATTAATATGAATGAGAGAATAAAGAAAAATATGACTCCAATTCTTTTTCCTAGTTCACACCCGTCCTCAAAGCCCATATACTGTGCTTTAGCCCAACACAATTAAATCAACCATCAGAAAGATGATAACTACATGCAGTCTTAAATAGCTTAACCTATGATAATTTTATCAAACTATATTTTTTCAATTCAAAAAACTGAACATCTCCTAAATGTGAATATTTATTTATTATTAAATATATTTTGCCACCCTATCTCATGGTTCGAGGCAACTCTGAGCAGCTTATCTTTGATATTTTTGAAGCTATGTTGGCGCAGTGGTTAGAATGCAGTATTGCAGGCTAATTCTTCTGACTGCCAGCAGTTCAATCCTGACTCAGCCTTCCATCCTTCCGAGGTGGGTAAAATGAGGACCCAGATTTTGGGGGGCAAGAGGCTGACTCTGTAAACTGCTTAGAGAGGGTTGTAAGAGCACTGTGAAGCGGTATATAAGTCTAAGTGCTATTGCTATTTTCCCAATGATTTTACTCTCTTGATGTGTCTTACATTTGTTCCAGCCCACAGTAGAGGCCATAGAGGTTCTATCTAGATTTATAGGTTGTCCTCAACTTACAATCAGTCACTTAACAACCATTCAAAATCACGATTCCCTCCCGCAAAGTGTATCAATAACTTGATTCTAAAGTTCTGACAATTGTTCCTCCCCCAAGATCTCAGCAACTAGCCTACATTATTTACAACTGTTTGTAGCATCCTACTGTCATGTGATTGCAATTTATGTCATTTTTGCTGAAAACTGGTGTTTATTTCCAATTTCTGGCAAAAATGTCCCATAATGAACAGTGAGTCTACTTAACAACCATGATATTCACCTAACAACCATCGTTGCTAATGATTTTAAAAAAGGTTGTGAAATTGAGTAGGGTCATGCAATGACCGCTTTTACAACTATCACAACCTTTCAACCCTAAGCGGCAGGCTCTATTACAGTTGTCAATGATTTCCTCATTGTTCAATATATATTTCAGAGAATAGCAATAGCACTTAGACATCTACTGCTTCACAGTGCTTTACAGTCCACTCTAAGTGGTTTACAGAGTCAGCCTATTGACCCCAACAATCTGGGTCCTCATTTTACCCACCTTGGAAGGCTGGAAGGCTGAGTCAACTTTGAGCTAGTCAGGATCAAACTGTCAAATTGCATGCAGCTGGCAGTCAGCAAAAGTAGCTTGCAGTACTGCATTCTAACCACTGTGCCACCACGGCTCCTAATAGTTTATATGGGGCTGTGCAACTGTGTTTTTTGATTCCAACAAATAAATTCTTCTTCCTTTCAGGATAAAGCTTGCCAACAGCACTTGAAAAGACAAGAGAATACCAAATACAAAATTGTGTATTTTGTTGTTAACTTTGTCTCTGTTGGTTATGATTATTTAATTGACATTTTAATCATACTCTGTAAATCACCTAGAATAATTTTATGATTGAGGAAGCATGCACTTTAAATTGATAGGTAGGTATATACACACTGAATTTATTACAGACATCTACTCTCAGAAACTGTAAATGGCCCATTGCTTGTTTTCCTTTTCATGGAAAACTGTCCATTTTAAGATAATCATTTTATTTGTACTTTTTGCTGAACTAGTTCTGTTATCACATAAAAGATCTCTTTCTTCAGATTGCATTGATTCATTTTGTGCCATTCTCGAATATAATAATGTAATATATTTTACAAAATGTACAAATAAAAACCAACATAAACTAACAATCAGAAAGAAGGAGAATGAGAAATAGAGGTGCAGCAAGATAAAAAGAAGAAAACAAAAATATATATCCAAAGAATGACTCCTAATTTTCTTCGAAGGATATAAGAAACACTTAGTTTAATACTATAACACAGAGTCCATTTTCTGCACACACACAAAAGGTTTTCCATTATCAATTGCTCTCAGATTATGCCTGAATGTAAGTCATAATATCATAACTATTCTGTTATTTTTTTAAAAGATTCATAAGGAGCAAAAAATGCCCTTTTCTCCTAAAAATATGAGGGCAAATATTTTTTCAAACAGAGAACCTTGGATTTCTAGTATTCCTCATAATTTTCCATTGGGGAATAAACTACTGTGCTGTCCCAGCCAGTCTATGGGAATTGGATACTTAGGAATTATGAGCTGTCCCCTTAAGGGAATGCATCATGGTAAATGTAGTTAAATGTATCCTGGTAAATGTAGTTCATGTCACGTGGCCACATCTGTAATCCTGATTGGTCACTAAATTGACCCTCGAGGGGTTGGGGAAAGTTATCCTCATTCTTTGTCTAAACTCTCATAGCACCTTTTTTCTATCATTACGAGATAGGTAAGGAGATAACCATCTTTTACTACAAGGCAGATATACAAAGGATTGGTCATAAAAGAAGAACTTTGTCACAAACATGAGTTATGAGGATACCTGATGAACCAATAAATATTCTTTGTTATGGACGTCTTGTTGAGTTCTTATCTCTCTACATCTGTACAGTTTATAAATCCATCTCTGTACAAGATACAGAAAAGTAAAAGATGAGTCCTAACCCATCAGAAAAGTAAAATTGTTAATTGGATTTATGATAAAGCAAGTAATATTGAAGCCAGGGGTGAATGTTGAATGCTAAGTTCTGTGCCCTAATTTGAATTACAGGGAAGAGCAAGAATTCCCCCCTCCCCTTTTGTGCAAGAGACTTTCCAAATATCCTATGCTCTGGCTTTCAAAAGCTATCAGATTTGTTACTGAGGCAGGATTCCCTTGTCTTCGCATCAAGCCAAGGAGAGGCAAATTCCCCCTCCTTTTCTCTTCAGCGAGAGAAGTGCTTTGTCTCAAATTACAACTCCTAACTGGGAAGACTCAATTTGTAAAACAAAGGGAGGAGCCAGGTTTACCCATCTGCCCTGTTTCTCCCCAGTTACTACCTACAATTTTTTTTTTCAAACGCAGTTGAATCTACAATTTTCAGCAACTGAAGACAATTTGCTACCTTTTTCTTCCTTTTTCCTTCTGAGACAAAGACTACATCTAGCTAGCCATTCCAACCAAAAGCTTCCACAGAAAGTCAGTCATTAATATATCTCGTCAAACCCCTTTGTTTTAAACTCTCTACGTGCTGTTTGCATTGTGGGAGGGGCTGGAGTCCCCCACATGCTACCAACAAAGAACTTTCTGACCCACCCACCCCTTTTTTCTGCTCAACTTCTCTTCCTGCTATTTCAAAGACTCATTTTAAATAACAAGAGAGAAAGCAAACTTCCCATCTTTCAAGGGACAGACAAGCAGCTTCCTTTATTTCATCTCTTCCTAACTCTACGAAAACTAATTTACCAAATTAGCTTGTGCCCTGGAGTAAAGACAAAGGATGTGTTTTCCTCTATCTTAGCCAGCTTTTTCCACAAGGCCTCCTGCCATTTACAGTGCAGGCTGTAAAACCTTATCTGGCCGGTTTTATTGGGCTATATATCAAGCAATTTCCCTTCCCTCACGAAGCATACAGTTTATCCATCTTATTTCTATGGTAGGAAAATTTTAAGCATAACAAGGACTGCAGCCAACCCTTTGAACTGTTGTATTTGTTTGATTGATTTCTCTTCAATCAAGTAAGGATTAAATGCCTTTGAGACCCAGCCACCCCTCTCCTAACGGGCAACACCACATCTTGGTAAATCAGCCTACAGCCCATCTGGTGGTCAAGAAAAAATTTCCCAAACTTTGATTTTTTTTACACAGTTTCTCAAATATTGACCAGAGTGTTTCTCTAATGATAACCCACTTTGAAACAATTGTGGACAATTTATTCAATTTGACCAGAGTGATTATCCAATGACAATCCCTTTTTTGAAACTATTGTGCACCTTTTAATCAACTTAATTCAAAGGTCCCAAAAGTAACTGCAACCTAACATGGGCATAGCAACAGTGTCTTCCTGACCCTCTGCTGCCACCTTGTGAAGCAGGCGACCCTTATACGCATATTTCTGCCTTCAGCCCTCTAGTCTTCAGACTTCGCGGTGCAACCTCTAGTGCCTCCTTCTGTTGCAAGCTCACAACACACCCTAGAAGTAGCCATACTGTGTGCTGTGCTAGCATCGCCCAGACTCTGCAGTGCTGCCTACATGCTCAAGTATTATTACATCCATCAGCAATTCTACTTTCTGCTACCTGCTTGCAACGCACTCTAGTACAAAAAAAAAAAGGAATTGCACAGAAAACCACTAAATTTTTCCAGTCACCTTTTGCCAATTTGAAGCATGGCAACTTCCTCAGCCATGACAGATGTCTCTGATGTACCAAAAGACCTGAATCCTCCACCCACCCTTGTTGTAAACATGACGCCTGATTCCCAACAACTGCCTTTAGATGTCCAACCCTATGGAGAAACCGTGATACCTCCGAAAGCCTATGACCTCAGAAAGAGTAAGAAGCTTACCAAATCCATGGAAGAACACTTGAAGAACAATTGGCAGCAGCAATATCGCCACTACATAGACTCATGGGCGAAGCTTGAGAAGATCTGTGGTGCCCCAATACTGCCCCCTGAGAAACTTGCCCTTTTCGCACGGTGGAGATGCAGCGAAAACAACTTCAAGTCCATCCAGTCAAGACTGGGTGACCCCAAACTTCTAACACATATCCAATACTTCAAGGAGTTTCACAAAGAATGCGAAGATTGTGTCGAGGAAAGCTTCACAATGTGCTTTGGCAGGGAGTAACGTCAAGGGAGCAGGCCACATCCGACATAGCTCCTCGATTGCATGTGTCTTCTTCCCTCCATTCTAATTTCACCTCAATCATTTATATGGGGATTGAATTTTTGGGGTCAATGAATGTTCAGTAAACAACCAAGTCTTCCTTCTCTTGAGGCAGTTTTACTGTTTCGCCACAAAAATTCTCCAAAATCTGCTCCTTGTACTACAGAAAATATTTCTCTCAAACTGAGCAATTTCTAAGGCAGAGGTCCCTAAACTTGGCAACTTTAAGACTTGTGGACTTCAACTCCCAGAATTTTCCAGTGAGCTATACTGGCTAGAGAATTCTGGGAGTTGAAGTCCACAAGTCTTCTCCTTGGAATAAAGTTTGGAGACCTCTAAGAGGTGGAGAGTTCCCAGAATTCTTCAGCCAGTATAGCTTGGGGTTGGTGACAACTCACCATGGCCAACTTGTCATTGCCACCTTGCTACAGGACAAGAGTTACTTCAAGGTAAACCGTACCAAATGTGATTGCAGGAAATATGACTTCAGCAATAGAGTGGTCAATGTCTGGAATACTCTACCTGATTCTGTGTTTTCCAAACTCCAAAAACTTTAACCTTAGACTGTCTACTATTGACCTCACCCCTTTCCTAAGAGGCCTGTAGGGGGCGTGCATAAGCGCACCAACGTGCCTACCATCCCTGTCCTATTGTTTCTTTTTATTTTTCTTATATGTATCCATTTCATGTATTCACAACTATGGTTATACTTATACCTATTATCCTATAATCGCTTGACAAAATAAAATAAATCAATAAAATAAATGTCTTAATATCGAAGATATGGTGGAATAGAACATTAAAGAAAGGATGCAAAAGGAGGAACAGAACGAAATGTGAATGACAAAAATTAAAATATTTTTTAAATTATTTAAAATGATTAAATTGTACTGTTGAATTGTCTGGTGGCGAGTTAGCCATGGCAAGTTGGCCAACGCAAGTTGGCCCATTCCACATAGCTTAGGCCTGAGAATTCTTAGAGTTGGTCCACATATATATGAATGATATAAATGCATTTCCCAGGCTGGGAAAGACTACTACAAATACTAAAAAGTCTGTAAAGATACGATAGCTTATAGTGTCAAGTGACTATGAGTAGTAGACAGTTTATTGTAGTAGACAGTACTAGACAGAGTAGTAGATAGAAAGAGTGGAGTCAGGCTATTTTTCAAGGCACCTGAAGGCCAGACAAGGATGAAAACTGAACAAGGAGAGATTCAGCCTAGAAATAAAGAGAATTTTTCGGACAGTGAGAACAATCAACCTATGGAACAGCATCCCTTCAGAAGTTATGGGAACTTTATCCCTGGAGGCTTTCAAAAAGAGAGTGGACTGCCATCTGTCAGAAATGGTATAGAATCTCCTGCTTGGGTGGAGGGTTGGACTAGATGACTACAAGGTCCCTCCCAACTCTGTTAATTTGAATTATTGAGTCCCATCATATTTGCTTAGTGGTAGTGCATACTGCTTGGCATTGACATTATCAACAATATATGTACTTTTGCCACCTTGTCTTAGTTACAAAAAGGAAGGAAGGAAGGAAGGAAAGAAAGAAAGAAAGAAAGAAAGAAAGAAAGAAAGAAAGAAAGAAAGAAAGAAAGAAAGAAAGAAAGAAAGAAAGAAAGAAATGTCCTGAAATACTGTCTGGATGTAGCCTAGAGGTACTCAATTCAATAAGCTGCTAAGATCTTAATACAGAAGTCTTGGAAAGTCAAAAACCTGTTAATGAATCAAAGTGTTTAATATAAGAGGAAGTAGTGTTTAAAAAGGCATGTGGGCAGAATACTTACATTAGCTATGTTTCATACCAATTAAATTTAAATGCAAATGACATTAAATCCAAATTTTGTTTTTCCAGATATCACTCTGGCTGTGTGTGGAGATATGGACATTCTCAGTCATCCAGATCATTTGTTATCCCAAAGATGCTTTTTTCCAAAAGACAATGTGGACTTCATTGAAAATGTTTTGCTTCTCATCCAAGAAGCTCTTGAGCTGTGAACTGCAGAAACTTTTTGGATGAGAAGCTAAAGATTTTCAAAGAAAAGAAAGCCAAGTTGCTTTTTGAGATTAAAAAAAAAATATCACATTTGGGATACTGCTGCTATGCTTGACAGATGTCAAGTTATATGCCCCAGCTTTTAAACACTATTATGATTTTCTAAATCACCCCAGATTTAGTGTTACCTTTGTAACCACATAACAGTCAGCTTGTAAATTCATCAATAAATATCAGACGTAGGTTGTGGGTCCTGCTAAAGATACTGTTTTTTGGGTGGGAGCATCATTTGTGAAGAGAAACAGTGAGAAAGATATCTTTTTTTTTATCACAAGTCCCATTTGTTTTGAACATATGCACCAAAGAACAAATTCCTTGTGTGTCCAATCACACTTAGCCAATAAAGAATTCTAATTCTAATTCTTTTGTGGTTTAGTCAATTAGTAGCCTACAGAGGGAGATAATGCTGCAATCCTTAAATCTTCAAGTACGATGGGTAGATTGTCCTTGAGCTACTATTCCCAATGCTGCTTGGTTGTTACATGACACCGACTCCGTATATTTTGGAGGCAACCACAGAAGTCAATGTCCCTTTACTTTCTCTGACTTAAGAGCTTCAATGGGTCTAAAAACAAAAGCTCAAGGCGGATCGGTGTACATGTTGCATTGTTGTTCATACAAACAAAATACAAGTATCAGCACATCCAGCCTGGAGATTATGCATCTTCATAGCATATACAGTGGGCATTGACAACAATGTTTGCCTTTTGATATTTCTCATAGTTGTTTTGTCTCTGGATGTAATGACTAGTTGATGTTGACTTGAGAATCTTTACTAGCTTCATTTTCCTACTTAATTTTATTTTAAAAACTATTCAAATTGGGTATTTTCATTACTTCCTAAGTTCAAAATTCTACATTTGGAATGCTAATTTTGAATGGGGTGGGAATTTTAAAAAAATCATTTTAATAAAAGTACATTCTGTGGGATGGGATTCATCATAAAGGCAGAGACAATTAGGATGACCGACATGCACTAAATCGTATTCAATTTGTCACTTCAGTTAATAACATAAGAATGCTGAAAAGAGATAAGAAAGCATAGTGTCACCAAAGTGATTTGCATAAAAGAACCTATCTTATTGAATTAGAACGGTAAATAGCATCTTTAATACCGGTAAGATATTCCATTTGTTTCACACAGATATATTTTTGAATTTCCCAGTATTAATAGCAGAAGTTAAGTGCTACAGGATAGACTAGAGAGAATATCAGTCTTATTTGATTTTTTTTAAATAACGTGGCATAATAATATGAAATTAGAGTGGCAACTGTTGCTATGGCTGCAGTACCCATAACAACTTACACTTATGGCTTGCATTTACATATATAAGCTTTTACACTTAACTGTGCAGTCCTAACAAATGTACAAGTTGGAAAAGAATAGGATGTGAAATAAATTGGTTGCAGTAACATTTTCTGCCATCTGACTCTTGACACCTGTTGCATACTGTAAATTGGTTGCAATAACTGTTGAAGACCCTTCCTATCCTCTGACCCTAACAAATCTGCCGTCAAACCAGAGAGACATTTCTAACATAGAATGTGTAAAGAGTGGCAACAAACAGTTGGGACAACAACAAAAAACCCAACCAAATTACAATATATCATAATCAGGCACCAATCATTCAAACACACATCTAAGCCAGACTGAAGATTGTCAAATACACTGAAATCAATCTGGTATCCAAAAACTATTTTCCTAGCCAGTGGTGTGCTACTACCGATTCGGACCAGTTCAGGCGAACCGGTAGTTCCGACAATCAGCACGGCACAGCTGATTATCCCTCCCTCTCGCTGACTTGGAAGGTAAGCAGCTGAGCTTACCTAAATGCTCCATTTTCAGTGCTGCGTGCAAGTGCTTTAGGCACACGTGCATACTAAGCACACGCGTGCTAAGCACGTGCTCACTGAACCGGTTGTTAAATCAGTCGCAACCCACCACTGTTCCTAGCTAATCTCTGGCCATTTTGGTCCTTTGGACTGCCTACAGTGACATTTAAAAGCATAAATCTCGGGTGAATATTATTCTTGTTGCCGTGATTATGTGTATAATTAGATGGTATCAGCTTAGCTAAAGTTATCTTCCATTATTCCTAGTAAGAGCATCTCAAGTGTATAACTAATTTTTAATCCCGTCATTCCCTCTAGCCAAGACCAAAACTCCTGAGTTTTGTATCAAAACTCCTGAGCTATTTTATATGATAGTAAGTGCCCCGTTCTTTCAAGCATCTCCAACAGTTGGGCGATTGGCTTCCATACATTTTAGCTAGTCTAGCTGGCCCAAAATTAGAAAGCAAATGAAATTCCAAGTGAAGATGCTATGATTGATAAGGTTTTTCAATGCGCCAGAATGAATAGGTTGACACTAGAATTGAAAGAACAAGATAAATCAGAATATTATAAAGTATAGAATAAATTCTCTTTTTGGAGGGACATGAAAAGGAGTTCACAAAACTGAAATAAGAATTTAAGATGAAATAGAAAAGTGGGGAGAGACCTCATACCTGAGAGATGAGAAAATGAACTAAAAAGGTACGAAGCTTAAATGTATATATATAAGTATGTATATAAATGTTAATAGCTTTTGATTTTTTCTAAGGTAAAATGTTTTGACTGAAATGTATGTCGAAGAAGACCACCACATTCAATGTTTTTAATGTTTATAATTATTATTTTTTTAAAAAAAGCATAAATCTCTCCTTCTTGCCCAGAAACACATTGTATACCTTTGTAGAGAAAGACATGGGTATTTTCACAGTGCCTCGGACAGAATTTGCACTAAACTCCTTCAAAGTTCATTGAACGCATGCAGTGAGAGAATCCCTGAAAATGCTTGGCCGTTTTTCAAGGCCAATAATGGGTTCACCCATTTGACTAGGAAGCATGCAGGAAAATTAATAGAGACAGAGAGCATACAGGGAAAAATACCATTTGAATAAAATCCTTCTGAGAATTGAGTGTTGAGGACAACGAACAGACAAGCTGTCAAAATATTTATTCTGCTTGTGGTTTGTATCTTCCTAGCTTGGGTTGAGATGGGTTACTGTGACAGATGGGTCTTTAATCTAACAGTCAGATGATGCAATTTATGCCCTGTTGAATGTTTCTTGTTTATTTCTTTGTTTATTTAGATGTGCCCTTCTGGCCAGTTTAAACACCCATAGAAGACAGCAGTGCTACATTTAGCTGAACTCTTAAACAATGTTTAAAAAACCCCAGAAATATAGAATATTGGATTTCAAAAGACTGGTCCAACACCTTACTCAGGGCAGGAGTAATACCATCTTAGTCAAATGACAATCTGGTATATTTTTGAAAACTTCCAGTGATGGAGTACTCACAACCCCAGGAGGCAAACATTCCTTCAACTAATTATTCTCACTGTCAAAAAAATTCCCCTTATTTCTAGGTTGGATCTCTCTTTAACAAGCTTCCACCCATTATTTCTTGTCCTGCCCTTTGACGCC
Organism: Pseudonaja textilis; assembly: GCF_049901715.1. Classification (NCBI taxonomy): domain Eukaryota; kingdom Metazoa; phylum Chordata; class Lepidosauria; order Squamata; family Elapidae; genus Pseudonaja; species Pseudonaja textilis. The sequence continues at coordinate 7,742,919 of NC_142008.1, forward strand.
TTAGAGCGGGGGAGAGGGGGGGCAACTCCTGGCCTCCGGCCCACTATTGGTCTGTGAGCCAAATCAGAACCAGTTGGCAGAAGTGGCAGGTGAGAGCGAGAGTGTGTATACATCCCCACTGGGATGCATCCCCACATGCACGCTTGTGCCAGCCACTCATGCCAAATTATTCGTTCTCACACACAAGCACATCGCTGGTTTGCAAAAGTGGAAAGATTGGAGAACTATAGCTTAGAGCAAGGGTTGCCAACCTTTCGGACCTCAGGGGCTACTAAATTCATAATTTTAAATCCCACGGACCACTAATATAATCTGACTGGCTGGGTGGGTGTGGCTAGGTGGTCATGTGACTAGGTGAACATGGCCAATTTGGTGTCACTCATGTCAAGGGGTGCCTCGCCAGCCTCTACTCACTCCTCCCCTCTCAGCCGCTCCTTGCCTGCCCACCCGGACTCCTTAGGGCCTCAACAGGAAGCAGTGGTTAGAGCTAAGCAGCCTCCACGAGAGAGTTGGCAAAACCGCTAGCTCAGTTCAGATTGAGTTCTGACTGAGAAGGAGGCTCAGCAGAAGCTCTTGACTGAAGATTACAAGTATAGTCTTTCCAAGCAGAGGGAAGACCTGAGGGAGTGCAAGACCTGGAGGCTGAGATGGTCAGCCATTTCCAAGCCGTGATGTAGCCTCACTGGAACGAGCCCCGCCCCCCCGACTCTTCGCCGCCAGTGGCACTTCCCTCCAGCCTTCACCTAAAGCCCTGCACCAGAAAGCTGAAGCAGACCACAAGTCGGAATTTCTGCCCACCTCTGACCCACAGCCAAAGCCCCAAAGGGGGAGACTCTGCAGCAACACAAAGATTGATTGTACATATCCTGCCCAGGGACCGTAGTTTGAGGACCCCTGATTTAGTGCAATGTAAAAAATGTAAAAAAAAAAATTTGTGGACCCCAAAATTTTCTCGTGGACTACTAGTGGTCCATGGACCACCAGTTTTTACCGCTGCCTTAGAGAACAATCCAACCTGCTCTTTATGACAAGTACTGAAGATAGTTGCCATCTCCCCTTTTAATTCTTGTCTTCAATAGGCTAGACATTTCTAGCTCCCTCAAAGGTTCATCATATGATTCAGCCTCCAGATTCTTTATTATTTTGGTTGTTCTTCTCTGCATGTTTTATAGGGCCTATAGGCCTTTTTTCTTGTATTATGGTGACCATAACTGGACATAGTGTTTGTGGTCACACCAGTGCAGTGTAAAGCAGTACTGTCTCGTTGTCTTGACCCTCTATTGATGCAGCCTAAGATTGCATTGATCTTTTTGACAATTGCACCTGGCTGATATTTAAAAAGATAAAAGTTTTCCATTTTCAGTCAAGTCTGACTCGGTGTGTGTGTGTGTGTGTGTGTGTGTGTGTGTGTGTGTGTGTGCTCATCTCCATTCCCTAACTGAGGAAGCCAGCATTGTCCGAAGACACTTCCATGATTGTGTGGCTAGTGTGGCTATACACAGAAAGCACAGAATGCTATTCCCTTCCCACCTATTTATAAAATGGTACCTATTTATCTACTCGCATTTGCATGTTTCAAACTGCTAGGTGGGCATGAGAGGAGGGGCAAGTAACGGGAACTCATTCTGTCAAGCAGCACTTAGGTCTCGAATCTGGCCTGTCAGCTTTGTAACTGCTGAGCCATCATGCCCCTAGCTCATACAGGTAGTCCTCAACTTACAACAGTTCATTTAGTGACCATTCAAAGTTACAACGGCACTGATAAATGTGACTTATGACCATTTTTTGCAGTTACGATCTTTGCAGCAACCCCATGAGTATGAGTTCAAAATTCAGATGCTTGGCAACCGGTTCATATTTATGACCATTGGTGCGTCCCAAGGTGATGTGATCCCCTTTTGTGACCTTTTGACAAGCAAACTCAAGGGGGAAGCCGGGTTCACTTAACAACTGGGTTACTAACTTATCAACTGCAATGATTCACTTAACAGCTGTAGCAAGGAAGGCCATAAACTGGGGCAAAACAAATGTCTCATTTAACAACAGAAAATTTGGGCTCAATTGTGGTCCTAAATTGAGGACTGCCTGTACTTAAGTGGTAATCTTCTAGGACTCTTAGATCTTTCTCACAGTTATTACTGTTGTGCCATCTATCACCTATTCTATACCCATCCATTGGGTTTTTCCTACCTAAGGGCAGGGCCTTATTTTCTTACCGTTGAGCTGAATCTTATTACTTAGGGCCCAGCATTAAAATCTGTGAAGGTCCCTTTAGATCTTGAGCCTGTCTTATGAAGCATTTCCCCCCCCAGCTTGGTGTCATCTGCAAATTTTATGAGTTTGTTTTCTATCCCTCATCTAGATCAGGGTTATCAAACGCAAGGCCCAGAGTGCTCTCGCCCTCAGGGTGACCTGGCCCACAGAGTGCTTAGATCTGACCTGCAGGGCCACTCTGGAAACAGCGAAGGTCCGGCCTGCAATGCCTCTGCCAACAAAAATGGGGCTCCGTTTTCCCTGGCAGAAGGTTGCAGGAGGCAATTGCAGGTTAACGCAGAGCGCGTACGGCCCTTCTGTTTTTGCCGGCAGAGGGTTGCAGGAAGCCGTCACAGCCGAAACGGAACTCAGGAACCTGTTTTCATTGGCAGAGCATTTGGGTCATCAAAGGTGCCCCTGACACAAGTGACATTGAGCTGGCTATGCCCACCCTAGTCCCCTGAGTCAAATACAACCCTGATGTGGCCCTCAGTGAAATTGAGTTTGACATCCCTAAACTAGATGATTTATGAAGATGTTGAAGAATATTGGGCCCAAGACAGAAGCTTGGGGTACCCTCACTGCATGTTTTTCTCCATTTAGATGTAGTTTCATTGAGGACTACCCAAAACAGGCACTTGGTCAGCCAATTATGAATCCATCTGGTGGTAGTACTGTCTATCCCACATTGTTCTGACTCACAGGTGTTTAAATCGCCGCATCTCGTTGCTGTCACGTGACGTATCGCAACATTTTTTCCCCTTTACAGAGCTGGGGTAGGCATGATCTGTGCATGATGCATCCGGCCTGCAGACTGCCGGTTTGACACCCCTGTTCTAGCTTAAAAAGAAGTAGGTGATAGTCTTCTTTATCAAATGCCTTATTGAAGTTCAAGTATATTATATCGACAGCATTTCGCTGATCCATTAATTTAGTTACTTTATAAAAAAAAAGCAGTAAGTTTTGTCAGGCATTATCTGTTTTTAAGAAACCCATACTGGCTTCTAGCAATTACCTTGTTTGTTTCTAGGTGCTAACAAATCCTCCACTCGATTATCTTTCCCAGGACAAACAAGAAGCAGTAAAGAAACAAAAACCCATTAAAAAAAATTGCAATGTATTTTGTTTAATGGAAACATGGTTTTGACCAGAGGCTTACATGAACTGTAGACAAACTCACTTAATTCTATTAAACTATACTAAATCGTATTTTATGTTGCTTCTTTTCTGCTAATGGGAAGAACTCTGCTTTAAAGTGCTCCCACTCTTCTCATTTTAAAACTGAAATCTGGATAAAAATATCTCACAGGATTCATTATTTCTAGCCTGTTTCACTTGCGCAGTAAAGCTGCCCATACACCCACATTTCTCAATTTCCTGCATAGTTTCTTCGAAGATTTTTCTTTCTTTCCTCAACTACAGCATTAAATGGGTAAAAAGGGAATCACAAGGTATAACGCTCATCAAAAATTGCTGGGTGGGGGGCTTAAATACAGTCACCATTACAGTCAGTGGTGGGATTCAAATTTTTTTACTACCGATTCTGTGGGTGTGGCTTGGTGGGCGTGGCTTGGTGGGCATGGCAGGGGAAGGATACTGTAAAATCCCCATTCCCTCCCCACCAGGTAGGATTCAAATTTTTAACAACTGGTTTTGTGGGCATGGCTTAGGTGGTAGGCATGGCTTGGTGGTCATGTGACTGGGTGGATGCGGCCAACTCAGTATCACTCACATCGAGGCACACATCTCGCCTGGCCTCTCATGACCGTGGGGATGCTGCAACAGTTGCAAGTATGAAAAATGGTCATAAGTCATTTTTTTCAGTGTCATTGTAACTTTGAATGGTCACTCCACACAAGCAAAGTACCAGCAAAGGAGGGGGGAAAAACTCCAGAGAAGTTCCTGAGACAGGAAGTCCAGTCCTGCCAAGAATGTAATAAGGGTTAATGGAGAGGCAGTTTCTGTAAGCAACACCAGAATGTTTCCTTCCTGCCTTCCTTACAGGATTAGGCCAGTAATTTCTTCTAACAACCAGTTCTCCGAACTGCTTAGAATGTTAACAACCGGTTCTAGCAAATAGGTGCGAACTGGTAGAATCCCACCCCTGATTATAGCTGGAGATAATCTTCCCCATCACTGTTCAGTAGACCAGTGCTCTTTCTCACCTGGTGAGTGAAAGAACACAAAATGTTGTCCTACCCCACTATTCTTGTTGCTGCACTGTTTTCTTTCTTGTTGATTCTTTACATCAGCGGTGTCAAACTCGCGGCATCACATGACATATCGGGACTTTTTCCCCTTTCGCTAACCCAGGTGGGGGCGTGGCCAGCACCTGACACTTCCAGCCTACGGGCCATGGAGTTTAACAGCCGTGCTTTACACGATTGAACTTTCTTCAGAATGTTACTGATTTTCCAGCCAAGTCTTTTCCCAAATATTCAATTTTTCATAATTATGAAATATTTTGAATTATGATTTCCTATGTGGGATAGCATTCAGACAAGCCGGGCTGTTCATAAATTTCTGAAATGCAGCTGCTTGAGGTAGATCTTCCAATTTGATTTATTGATTTATTGATTTGGTCTCTGCCAATGCCCATGAACAGACATGGCTTTAGGGATCCATTGTCCATTTTTTATAATGTTCTGGGGTGTAACCCAATGAATAAAGAATGAGGTACTACAAGCTATGTCTGCTGATTGCTGGCTGCAGTTTGGCAGTTCAATTCCCACCAGGTTGAAGGTTGATTCAGCTTTCCATCCTTCCAAAGAGGGTAAAATGAGAACACAGATTATTGTGGGCAATAGGCTGACTCTTTAAACAGCTTAGAGAAGATTGTAAAGCACTGTGAAGCAGTATATAAGTCTAAGTGCTATTGCTATAGCTATTACCTTGAAATTAATTGTTGTAATTTCTAGTTTTGTTTATGCAATCACATGGAATTTCTCTCATTAAATCCTAGGACTGGTTTTCCATACCTGACATGCTGGCTTTATTGAACTGGCAATTAATAGGGTGATCCCTACTAGCTTATGTAGACTGGATGGAATACTTTTCCTTCAGACCAAAATCAGTGTTTACAGACTGAAAAAAACACCCCTTTTGATCTGCATTTAATGATTGAGTAGAAACAGGTTTTTTTTTCTAATGACAGATGGTAGGTGGTAACCCTGTCTCCAATCCATTTTCTTGTCATTCAGTTGTGTCAGACTCTTCATAACCCCATGGATCATAGCCTCCCCCATCCTCCACTGTTTCTCAGAGTTTGCCCAAATTTATGTCCGTTGTGTTGACACTATCTGTCCATCTCATCCTCTGCTGTCCCCGTATCTTGTTGACAACAGTCCCAAGTTCAAAGGAGTTGCATAAAATTATATGCATTGAATTGATGAATGTTGCTTATTCATTTTAATTCTCTGGAAGATAGGCAACGTGAATAAATTAAAGAACTCAGAGTTCAAATGACACTTTTTTTTTCAAGTCAGAGATGATTTTTCAAAAATGCCAGAACGTTATTTAGAAATGCAATTAATGATAAGCACGGCATTCAAATTTAGAATAAATTTGCAATGTGTCAGTTTGAGGAGAGGAAGAGAGCTAGACTTAGTACATTAGAATTTCAGGTCTTGGGCTCAGGAACAGTTGTTGGTGGGTTTATTAGTCTATAGCCCAGCTAATATTCCAGAGATTTTTCTCCCAAATTGAGTTAGGGTTAGGTTAGGGTTAGAGTATGGGATCCAGAGCATGGTGTATATGCTATTATGGTAGTCTTGGGTCTCAACATTTCCTAATTCCTATGTCTAATATAGACCTATTTAAAATCATAATCTGTTCAACTCTTGAATCTAGAGATTCTTAGATCATCGACCTATTTAAAATTATAATCTGTTCAACACTTAAGAATCTAGAGATTCTTAGATCATTATGTCCATCCATTGTCCCAATGTAGACATAATCTGTTTGAAGAGCTGAGGGAGGAATAAGAAGGGGATGCACAAAGAGAATAGAACTTGCAAATGTTTGGAAAGGGAACTAAATGTATAGAATCGACAATATGAATCATACTGTTTAAAATAAGACACCACAATATATTCCCCAATCGAAGAGAATATCAGTAGTTCAGGGTCAGGGTTAGAGTTAGGGTCAGTGTTGGTATTCAAATGTTTTTACTACTGGTTCTTTGGACATGGCTTGGTGGGTGTGGTGTGGCTTGGTCGGCATGGCAGGGAAAGGATACTGCAAAATCTCCATTTTCACCTCACTCCTAGGAGAAGGTTACTGCAAAATCCCCATTCCCTCCCCATCCTACTAACCTGATTTCCAGCTCCATTGCCCTGCGCAGGGCCACAAAAGATGACCCAGCCAATCAGCTGGGACTCGGGAGGCAGGGAATAGATGGGGGCGGGGCCAGTCAGAGGTGGTATTTATTGGTTCTCCAAACTACTCAAAATTTCCACTACCGGTTCTCCAGAACTGGTCAGAATCTGCTGAATACCTCCCTCTGGTTAGGATTAAGAACCATGCAGTCCCTAGGTGTTCTCCGTCAGTCCTTGGCTGCTTACTTGGAGACATTTCATTACCTAGCTAGGTCACATCTTCAGGGCTGCGAGAAAACAACATCTGCAAGGAAAACAATAAATTCAAAGATCACCAAGGACTCCACAAAACGATCTGTGTTAATCTAAACCTAAAATGCTTACTGGAAACTTCGTAATAAATTTCAGGCAAGTGTTGGGGCAGAATTTTTCTTGAAAATTCCCCTTTCCCCATTTTGCTGATGATGCTTTCCAGCCCTTTAAACAACTGCTTTTCACCTCTCCTGAGACACAAAATTCCCAAAATTATGAGACCAAAGTGTGACTTGACAGTACAAAATGGTGATTTAGTATCCTTTAGTATCATTTGGGAATAAGGTAGATGCTTTCAGCTAGGAAGTCATGGGAGGAAAATGTGCTGTTCCACTGGCATGTTCTTCACCAACTTTAATCCTTTCATATCCATTTCAGTTTTGCAACAGGAGAACTAGTTGTCAAAACTGGGATTGTGAAATGCAACCTTGGTCTTTGTGTTACAAATATCTTTCTGTATTCTGGTTGGTCTTCAGAGATGGTTGTTTTAATGTGCAACTTAAGGTGATAATTATAACATTAGTACCCTCATTGAGACTCAGGTGTCACCCACAATACTTTGAAGGGCTCTGGTGAAATAATGATGTAAAATTATTCAACTGAAGAAATTCATTCTGAGAAATGTTGCTCAGGTAATATGCAAACACAGGCAGGTAAGATCCCATAAGAGGCAATAACATATTTGATGGTTCAGTGGCTAGGCAGACTGAAATAGTTATGCGTCTTCGGTACGGTTATTTTGAATTACTAGACAGAATGCACTTTTGCTGTCTTTCTCTTCCCATCTTCACTAGGATTTCATTTCATAAAATGAGAGGGAGGTGAGAAGGTCTAACATGATGTGTAGTTTAGAGAAGGGCTCATTAGTCTGCCTCAAAGTCTTAAAAGAGCGAACATTGTATAATTTCACCCTTGCTATTTTGATTATACTGCAGTTGAGGAACACAGTTGACTTACTGTTCAATGTCCTTTAACATTTTGTAGCATTTATTAAGTTCATTGTTTAATAGTAATTGTCAAATCAGATTGTACCATAATAACGTACATTTACATTGAAAAGTATGTAGAAGAGATCATGGAATATCTGACATCACATAGATGAGAATACATACTTCCTTGGTAGCCTAACAAAAGTACAGTACTATCATTGGGTCAAAAATGCCCAGAATCAGAATAGAATAGAATAACAGGAATCTTGAAGGTCTTTTAGATCTGTTTAAGCTTCACATTTTTAAACTATTACAAGATGCAGCTGAAGATACTTACTTGTGTGTTTATCCTTCAAGTAAGCACTCCAAAAAGCATTGAAGCTCTACTTAATGTGGTATAATAAGAGATTTATAATCTAGAAAATGGGAAGTATAAAACATACAGAAGGCAAAGAAATGGATCATCCAACAAATTAACCCAAACTCAAGAGACAAAGGACCAGGCTCAAATTATGTTACTTGGACACATTAACAAAAACCTAATTCTCTAGAGAAGGCTGTAACGATGGGCAAGGGAGGAAGAAAAACTAGGTTGGAGATAAATTGTACTGCAAAAAAATCTACCTACGTGACCATTAAAAATCAGTACGGATTTGATGGAACATAACTCATCCATCACCGTTATTTGGTCATCAAAATTCTCTCATGCATCATAGAAATTATTATAGAAATTCTTGAGGGAGATAAAGAGGTTCAAAAATGTGAAATATAAATAGATAAGTATAAATATAAAGGGAACTTAAAAGCCTGGCAGAGCTTATTTGCCCCTGTCTTATATTGAAGAGAATCAAGATAGGGCAATGTTGAGTTTTTTCCTTATCCTCTACTCTCTTTTATTGCCGAGCTAATATCTACATAATCTCTCCTGAAGTCCTACTTCAAGATTGTTTCTCTTGTTTATTAAGTGTATATGAAACATGCCCTGATTAATAACATTTCTATAAGTATCTACCTTTCACCAATTCACCTCTTTATATCTCCCATTTGTTGTCCAGCATTTGATTCACATTAGGAATCAATCACTTGATTGCTCAGAATTTATTCTTCAGTTCAAGTTACATAATTCATATACCAATGTCCTATATTGTATTGTCCACATATCCCATAGACACTAAATAAAAAATAAAAACTTCAGCAACCAGCTAATTGTGGCTATATTTGAAATGACTAGTTTTATTAATGCCAGCATATTTTTACCTAGTGGTGGGATTCAAATTTTTTTACTACCGGTTCTGTGGGCATGGCTTGGTGGACATGGCGTGGCTTGGTGGGTGTGGCAGGAGAAGGATACTGTAAAATCTCCATTCCCTCCCCACTCCTGGGGGAAGGTTACTGCTGGTTCTCCGAACTATTCCAAATTTCCGCTACCGGTTCTCCAGAACTGGTCAGAACCTGCTGAATACCACCTCTGATTTTGCCAGGTGATTTTGTAAGTCAAGTGATATTTATGAACAATAGTATTCTCTTTGATGACTCAAAGTCAGGTATTCCTTGAATGTGTATTTGCACATCCGTGTTTTTCAGTCATACCATCTGACAGAATTTGAAGCATAAGATAGCTGATATTTTAATCTCTAAAAGGTGGACTAAAATATATATTTTTTCATTTTTAACTGGATGGTTTTTGTGTACTTTTCCTACTTAAGGTTGCAACCAGAACCTCACTTATTCCATAAAATGAAAACAAGCCTATTTTTAGAGGAATCTGGATGTTATATATGTATTATACAGTATAATAAGGCATACAGAAATACAGAGTTAAATCTAGAGGCACAATATAATAAATAAGCGAGTCTGCAGCCCCGATAGATCAACAGTTTGTACTTTTCGGTAAACGTCTCATTTTCAGCATTTTTAGGAGCAAATGGATCAGTTATCATGGTGAACATCTGATAACTGCTCATGGATATATAGAAGATACAGTAATTAAGCAACCTATGAAATATTATTTCACAATAATTATAGCAAAAATCACCAATTTGTTTACGTGCATAGTTTTAGTTCACCTATATTATGACAGAAATGTAAAAAAGATAATTTCCCATTGTGAACATGGCAAATAATGAATATTTCCTGGGACCCCCAAATAAGATCTTTCCAAGATGTTCTTTAAAAAAATACCATGGTGATAGGTTGCTTCTGAGTGCTAGGCGTGCCTTCTAATACAGGAATGTTTTGTGATTTGTTATAAACATCATTGCATTTTGTTCTGCATCCTCAACACACTTCAGAATTTCCAAGCCAAATCCAAAATGTTTGGGTATTTTCAAGGCTACCAGCTTTAGTAAAGGATCAAGTAATGATCTGATGAAAATGAGCAAAATTCTCTTTTCATTTTGTTGGTCCTTTTCTGGTAATGAATTTAGATTGATAAATCCAAGTAAAAGCAAAGTATGCAGTGTTCCTCTTTATTGACATTTTGACCTGAAGCATCAGATCCAAACATACAGTGCTGTTGCGATGCCACGAGATGTCACTATGGTATTGTTGGCCCAGCTAGTGGTATTTATGGCCAAAATTAAGCAGCTATCCATTGTCTTAAAAGCTATCCATAACAACAGCTTATAATTTCTTTAAATGAACAAATGCTATTAGCTTTTTGTCTTTCTAAAGCGAGAATGATTATTTTAGGAGGCCCTTGCAAGGAGTGAAAATGCTTTTGCACATAGGCTCAGCCTATAGGAGATTGAACTACCATCTTTATTCTGTGATCATTTCTGACAGATGGGAGTCCAATCTCTTCTTGAAAGCCTCCAGTGATGATGCTCCCACAACTTCCGAAGGCAATTTCTGTTCTGTTGGTTGATTGTGCTCAGTGTCAGAAAGTTTCTCCTTATTTCCAGGTTGAATCGCTCATTGATCAGTTTCGGGGTGGGCTGCAGTTCGGAGAACCCCAAATCCCACTCCTGGCTAGCCACGGCCACTCCGCCCCTCCCCTCCCAGGAGTCTCCACACGACCCGTTTTGGATGCAGTTAAGTGCAGGGTGCACACAGAGGTTCGGAAAGGGTGAAAAACAGGAAGTTCGGGAAGGCCGAAAATGGGCCAGTTTCCAGAGAGCCTCTGGAGCCCAGGGAGGCTGTTTTCGCCTTCCTGGAGGCTCAAGGAAAGCCTCCGGAGCCTGGGGAAGGCAAAAATGTCCCCTATCCCTGCCATGGTGCAGGGGGCTAATTAGGCCATGCCCACCATGGCCACGCCCACCCAGCAACTGGGCAGAGAACCCTTTGCTAAAATTTTTGAAGCCTACCCTTGATCAGTTTCCATCCAAATAGTCAGGCTACATCTGGCTTCTGGACTAGGGGCTCTCCAATTATGTGCAATTATCCCATAATCCTCAATGTTGGCCATGCCTGAACTTCCAAGAATTTATACATGCAAAGGGAGTCGAGGGTGGGGAAGTAAAGAACCATAACATGCAGGTAGTCCTTGACCATTCATTTAGTGACCATTCAAAATTACAATGGCACTGAAAAAACTAATGACCAGTTTCTACACTCACGATTGTTTCAGCATCACATGATCAAAATTTGGGCACATAGCAATTACCATTGTTATGACCTGGGTGTGGCACAGAGGCAACTCAGCCAGATAAGCAAGAAGAGTCCCTTTGTTATCTCCAACTTTGCCCCCAGTGTCCAGGTTACCTTCTGTCTGGAGAAAAACTCTCCCAGGAATAGCCTTTGACTGCAGAAAATTAAGGCCAAAACATGAGCAACACAAACTGTAACTTAAAGTCCAAACAAGCCAAACTGAAGTAATTAGTTTGGCAGGACAGCAGCAAGAATTTCAGACTTGAAGGCATAGCAAAACACACACGGTTGGGAAGACTCCAGGAACACAGATAAGCCACCACAACACAGGATAAAGTCACGTTTGCTCCCAGCAGCCTGCCACAGGCACATGCATCCTGCCTTTCTTAACTGTCTTCCCAGCTGTGGCTAATGAAGGGAATCAGGACCCTTTCCTCCCCCGTAAGCCACACAACCCATGTTGCTCTCTTTTCCGTTCCTCCCTGCGTGGCCTAGGATGAAGAGGGGGTGGGCCTGGCTCTTCCTCTGAACTCCCTCTCCCTTGTTCAACCTCTCCCCTGCTCTGCTCAGCTGGACTTTGCCCTTCCCCAGCCTCCTCCACAGCCAACGGAGCCACACTCCCACTCCTTATCAGCTCTCTGGCTTCCTCCTTGGATTCAGACTCTGACAGGGGCATGACAACCATGCATTCATGATAGTTGCAGTGTCCTGCATCATGTGATCACCCTTTGTAACCTTCCTGTCCAGCTTCCCACAAGCAAAGTCAATGTGGGGAAGCCAGAGTCACGTAAAAACCCACATGATTCACTTAACAACTTAACAATGGAAATTGTGGTTGTAAATCAAGGACTAGCTGCACTCAGATTTTGTTCTTTTCTTTCCACCCCTCCCCCTAAAATATCTACACGGGAAACCTGAAAGATTATGAGTGCTGACATTTTAGTTATGTATAGCATATGATGCCTTATCCTATTTTTTGTAATTGGATTTTTTTAAAAGGTGTATCATGCCTACCACAGATTGTATAATAGGCGATGAGCTGCAATTATGTAAGATACCACAGATGGTTCTAGCAAGCTAGAATTGTGCCTTTGTAGTGCTGAAACTATCAAGGACATGCCAACTGTGAACAAGCACAGAAAGCCAGAAGACACTGACCAGATTGGTGTCTGGTGTATGAGCACTAGACTTAATTGTGCCAAGTGAGTGTGGCAGTTGTGTATAAATCTTCAGTACTCCAGTGCTGAAGGGCTGAAGCTTTGGACAAAGAAATCAAATTATGTACTAGAAGTAAAAGAGATCGGGAACAAGCATTTATCTCTCACCATTCTGGCTTCGGAAGGCTTCCTTCTCAAGCAAATAAAACTAAGTTATTAACCTACGCCTGCTCACCTAAAATAAATCTTAAATTTGATAGAATTTACTCCTAATAAACATGGATAGATATTAGTGGCTCATGTTCTGATGTAGTCAGAGTTGATTCGATCCGTCTGGGTGTGACTGATTAAATCAATAGATCAACACTTGGATTGGTTGAAATCCCAGCTAATGAAACTGGCTGAAGTCAAATGTGAATATAATACAGGCTCGATTTATGTGACCAGTCATTTAGCAACCATTCAATATTATAATTGACGCCTGAAAAGCTACTTTTCAACCTAGTTTCAACTCTCGCGGTCACCTGGCTTCATTTTGGGCGCTCAGTAACCTACCTGCATTTACAGCTGTTTGCAGTGCCCCATGATTATGTAACCACAATTTAACTGTGATCTTGGTAGAAACTTACGTTTACTTCCACTCTGGCCAAAAACTGGTCTTTGGTAAACCACGTTTTTGCTGAATGACCACTACATTTGCTTATTAACCCCTGCAATAAAGGTCATAAAAGGTTCAGTCACATGGTGGCCCTCTCTACAACCATTATGATTTATGACCATAATGATCAGTTATAGTTGTAACTCAAGGGCTTACCTATATTTTCTCTAATGAACATTATGGCACACCAGTAAGGATTTGTATTAATTAACATTGTATTCGGTGCCACCTACTTTATAACATGCTCAGCAATGCCCAGAGTCCCCTTGTAGGGAGGTGGCATAAAAGTTTAACAAATAAAAAAATAAACTCATTAATCTGCATATGATCTCTTTGATATAGCTGCTAAAATGCTTGCAGGCAAAAGAATTGGAGATGGTTGGGACTAGGGCAAAAGAAATAAAATGTAGATACAAGGCTGTTTGTTTATTTATCAAATTTATATGCTGCCTCCCTCACTGATAAGGGAACTCTGGGTGGCTTACAAACAGTAATGAAATAAATGTATTTAACACAGTTTGTTAAACAGCGCTACATGTTTCTCTTGGGAACAAAATAAACTCCTGACCATGAAGGCCTTTAAGTAAGGACAGAGATGACTTTGTGAGGTTGGAAAAAAATTTTAGATATCCATTCCACTGCCTGCATATGATTTATATGCTGACATGTTGAGTAGGAAGTGGAAAGTAAGTAATGACTAAAAATACAGGTGTGAAGATGTATATTCACTAAACTTAAATAAGAAAATATTATAGGCTTTCACTTTTCACTATGGACCATTTTTTTCAAAAAAGATACTGCTTTCAAAATATGAGCTGAACCATTTCTGGATGAGATAGAAAGCAGAAACATCTACAAAAGATCCAGATCTAGAGACAAACTAAACCCATCAATCAGCAAAAATCTAGCAGAAGTTTGTCATCATTGCGGTTCATATACCCAAAAAATTCCTGAGATAACGGAACTGTTCATTGCAATTGATTTTTGCAACAATTCTTTCATCGCATTTGTTTGTTTGTATTGAATTATATTTTCCTACACATATTTTCAAGAAGACTCAGCAATATCCAGTTAGATTCCTTGACTAATTCTAGCATTGGTAGAAGGCAGTGGTGGGATTCAAATTTTTTTACTACTGGTTCTGTGAGCGTGGCTTGGTGGGCATGGCAGGGGAAGGATACTGTAAAATCTCCAGTCAGAAGTGGTATTTGCCGGTTCTCTGAACTACTCAAAATTTCTGCTATCAGTTCTCCAGAACTGGTCAGAACCTGCTGAATACCACTTCTGATAGAAGGAGTCTATTGACTCTTGGCTGAATAATTGGAATGGATTCGGTTCACTTATCTATAAAACAGATTATTGATGTAAAGACGGAAAAAGTAGAAGTAAATTGGAGTGGCTAAGCTAAGAAACACTAATTACAGTGGTATCACTGCACTATTATTATTTTCTTGCAAGAAACGTTTACTGTGGGATAAATGGAAAGAGGAAGAACACAATAGAAAGCAATTATAGGGTGGTTCCTCTGTTCCCTGCTTGACTCAGTGACATTTGAAGCACAGAATAGCAATAACTATAGAACCTAACTTACAGTAAACATTTCACTGTGTTACTAAATAATATACTTCACCGACTTACAAAGTCCAAACCTTGGTACCATTTGAAGAATGGATTTTTGTTTTAAAAACAATGAGAATTGAAAATCAACCAATGAATGCAATGAGCCCATAAAAGCCATTTCTAATCTCTGAATTATGTTTTTGATGGTAATTTGTGGCACATGGGCTGCCACAGAATAAATAAACAATAGTGGGAGGAGAAGGAGTAGATTCTATATCTTGATAGCCCAATGAAATTCTTGGGAAAAGATTGTTAGATGAATGTGACTCTACATATGACAGAGAGGAAACCAAGTGAATACATTATTGGTATGGTACGACATTGCCAGTCTTAACCATATTAATTTTAATAATCATATGGCACCTGACTTGAAAAATAATTGGAAAGTTGCTAATTTCAAAATTCAGGATGTATATGGAACTGGAAGTTTTGTTTACTAGGACTTACAGTAAAACCTCTGGTCACGACCATAATTCCTTCCATAACTTTGGTGATTTCTTCATCTTCTAATGTTTCATCTTTAGGAATTTTTGGGTCAGGGGTCATGTTTGATCGCCACCCAAGTATGTGTTTGTGAGAAGATTCAAAAAAGTTGTGATTTTTTTGGTTGGATTTGGTCTTGGTCAGAAGCTCACGTTGACTACAAAACAGTCCGCTACAAAATGTTTAGTTAGAACCAACCTCCAATGCTATTACTGAATGTACAGTATTTCAACAATTCAGTGGCCTTGAAAATTACTAGACATTTTTGCAGCGTTTTCTATACCTTCTTTATTACTTGCCTCAGTACTTCTTACATAAGTGCATATACTTAATCTTAAGGGGGCTGATAACATACTTATCATAAGTTAAGATCCTTCCTGAAAATTCTTCAGTTTTCATTATTGAAAATGCCCATGCTAAAAATATCCTTGACACTTGTAGCTTTTGCTATAGTAAAAGTCCAGACAAAAACTTCTTAAAATGGAAATGGAAGAAATAAAATGGAACAAGTATTGTACCTGTGTTTCTCAACAGCCGTGGCTGGCTGGGGAATTCTGGGAGTTGAAGTCCACATGCCTGAAAGTTCTCAAGATTGACAAACGCAGTTACAAACTCTTAAAAGGCCCATTCCCTGGAGCAGCAGCAGGAGGAACTAGTTCATTTAATGCTGTGGGTTAATTCCCACTAATGTCTTCTTTCATTGTGCATTAATTAGATGGAGATGAGTTGCAGTATTTGGCACAGGTGGGTTTCTAGGTTGAAAAGTGGAAACAGATGTTAGAATTGCTGGGGAAACAACGGGGACTAAAAATAACACAGAGAAAGTAAAATTGTGTTGGGTTTTGCAATGCCCATCTTTTCTTTTCTGTTTCTATACATAGATCACCGCATTGACCTTGGACACTTGGCTATGAATGAACCCATCATAGAAAGGCAGGAAATTATAGCCTTGTGTTTTGATGGGAAATTGTAAGTGGGGAAAACATTGGGGGGAGTGGGTTGATGGGGGGGTTGAGAGTGACTGGGTCACTTCTTGTCACTTATGTTAATTATAAAGAAGGAAAACCACTTATACTTGGCATCAATGTTTTTGTGGATAGGCTCCGGTGGATCAACAGCTTCACACAAGGCGTCAAGACTATTTAGAATGCTTGCTAGTGATGGATAGATGTGGATGATGGGTAGAGTCTAGATGGTGGAAAGATATGCGTAGATATATATAGATAGTCCTCAACTTACAATCGCTGGGACCAAAATTTCCATTGCTAGGCAAAGTGGTTGCTAAGTGAGTTTCACCCAATTTTATAACCCTTTGGTTATAACTTTGTAGTCATTAAGTGACTCACGCAGTCATGAAGGGAAACCTTACTTTGCTTGTCTTAGTCTGAGTTTGCTTTTCAGAAGCCAACTGGGAAGGTTGCAGATGGCCACCCCATGACCCTGAGATTCTGCAACCTTCGTAATAACATGCCAAATTGCTCAGCAACCCAATTCTGATCATGTTACTGTGGGGATGCTGCAATGGTTGTGAATGTGAGGACCAGTCATAAGTCACGTTTTTTTCAGTGCCATTGTAACTTCAAATGGGCTAAACAAAATAGGAATAACCAGTATGGTACCTAGTTAGATTGCCCTGTTTATGAGCTGAAGGGAGACATTTAAACACAAAGTCTTCCTCTTTGGCTCAAAGTTATGCTGTTTGTGAGGTGGCAGGTAGATAGTTTGGTTGCTATTGTGATAAATGGGAAATAAAAGGTAAGTCACAGATTGACTTTTCAATGGAAGCTTGCTTATCTTCTTTAGAATGGTACTTGACTCCATGAGAAAAAGTCTTCAGGTCTAGCATTTAGTAGAATAAAAAAGAGGAAAGGAAGAAGGAAGGAAGAGAGAGAAGAGAGAAAAATGAAAAAGAGGATAGAGAGGGAAAAAGGCAGAGACAGAAGAGAAAAAGAAAGACAAAAAAGGAGAAAGAAAGAAAGAAAGAAAGAAAGAAAGAAAGAAAGAAAGAAAGAAAGAAAGAAAGAAAGAAAGAAAGAGGCAGAGAGAAGGGAGAAAAAGAGAGAAGATAGAAAATGAAAAAGGATAAAGAAAAAGGCAGAGACAGAATAAAGAAAGAAGAGAATGAAAGGAGAAAGAATGAAAAGAGAGAGAGAAAAGAGTTATTTGTATCATCTCAGAAACTGAAAACTCAAAAACTGCCCTCACCATTATCCATACTGGCTAAAAGCATTTTGTTTCAGCAGAAATTTAAAGCCTGTGGATTCCTCACTGCTGTCCTAAATTCAAGGAATATACATTATATCATTTCTGTAAAAAATATATCAAGCTTCTGTTCCCCCTTCTCAAAATCTCACTCTTTTTTGTGTGATGTGCCTCACACCGCTTACTGGGTGACTCTTCCATTGCATGGGGCTGTTACAGCATAGGCTGAATTCTTGAGAAATGAAGAAAACTCAAATACTTGAGAAAACTAAGATCATGGCATCAATTCCTGGCAAATAGATGGGGAAGAAATGGAGGTAGTGACAGATTTTGTTTTCCAAGATCATTGCAGATGGGGATTACAGCCAAGAAATTAAAAGACGCTTGCTCCGGGGGAGGAAAGCTATGGCAAATAGACAGCATACTACACAGCAGAGACATCACCCTGCCAACAAAAGTGCGTATAGTCAAGGCCAGTTGCAATGTATAGCTGTGAAAGTTGGACCATGAGGAAGGCTGAGCGCCAAAGAATGGAGGCCTTTGAACTCTGCTGCTGGAGAAGATTCCTGCGAGACTCTTGGAGTGCAAGGCGATCAAACTGGTCAGTCCTAGAGGAGATCAACCCTGACTGCTCTTTAGAAGGCCAGATCCAGAAGTTGAAACTCAAAGACTTTGGCCACCTAATGAGAAGGAAGGACTCCCTGGAGAAGAGCCTAAAGCTGGGAACGATGGAGGGCAAAAGAAGAAGAAGGGGACCACAGAGAATGAGGTGGCTGGACAGAGTCACTGAAGCAGTAGGTGTAACTTTAAATGAACTTCAGAAGATGGTAGAGGACTGGAAGGCCTAGAGGAATGTTGTCCATGGGGTCGCGATGGGTCGGACACGACTTCGCAACTAACAACAACAAATAATGCGGAACAAATTACACAAACACATAGCAGATGTAGCACTTGTTGCTGGTTCTCCTGATAAACTTTTATTGAAATAAATTGAGAAAGCAATAATAAGGGGATTTTATGACTACTATATTTCAAAAGGAAAGCTCATTTTTAAATTATTTTTTGTTGACCATTTTTAAGAAAAGGAAGACCATTTTTTAGCAGGGGAAGGAAAAAGGAAAAAAAAGGAAAAATGAAGAAAGGGAATAAACAAAGTATTTACCTGTATCATGAAATTAGGTTAAAACTAAATATCGTTTTGAAAAGCTACAAAGTCACTGTCCTCTGTTGGTGTTAATATTAATGTTAATATCAATACCAACAGTGTAGTGTGCTCAGGGGAAATCATAAATGACATTAAGAATTACACTAATTTTTATACAAACAACTAAGATACTATATTCAGAGAAATCTAGATTACAATGTGGAGAAAGACCTTCATATAGAAATAATATTCAAATGTATCATAAATAAGACACTATTACCTGTACAGTATGTGAGATCTGATTTCCATCTATCTCTTGTTTTGAAGTGTGATTTGTATTCTTTTTACTGATTGAGAACTATGCTAGTTCACACTTTACATATCTGTGAGGCTGTGATAGATAGATAGATAGATAGATAGATAGATAGATAGATAGATAGATAGATAGATATGGATGGATATGGATGGATGTAGATGAATAGATATCTGCTTTTTTGTTGAGATAGAAAGATTAATTTGATGGAATAATATGAATTTTGGTTCATAAACATCAAACACCCAATTTGAAAACAGTCCAGATCATGGGCTTCACTTATCAAATTAAGCAGTAGTTAATTTATCATGCTTTTAAAAAGAAACACTTGGTTGACTTGGTTCACACAGCGTAAGAAGCCATATCCCATGATTTACAGTTGAAAGTGGCTGGATTCATGACCCATAATATACATTTATGGTCTGTTCTCATGTACTTGTTCACAAGAATTCTACAATTCTACAATCCTTCAGGCATCTCCAGACCTCACTCCACACAAACATTACCACTGTTCAGAGCATAATGTTTAGAAGGTGATCACCATACTAGGATAATTCTCATCCATACTTGGAATCTACACTATCATTGACCCAGAGTACCCTGTAGAAATGTAAGCTACTTAGTCCCTGGATAGAGCAATTATCATTTGCCTGATGGGAGGGTACCACTTTTGATGTCCTTTGCCCATAGCAACATGCTATTCTCCCTGAATTACAGTTCCCAAACAGTGTTGCAGTAATGCACAAAGTTGCTTACAATGCTTTTTTAAGTGGAAAAATTAATTGGAAAGTGTCCGTGGACTAATAGATTTGAGTAAACTAAGGCATCTATCAAAGGCATTCCCATTTTATAAAATTCATTTATTTTTCATTAAACCTATAGGCTTCCCATAGAGTCAACTAAGAGCAGCCTAGCGGTCACCCCATGGAGAATGCCACAAGAGAGCTACTGATCTTGTGTTAGGAAGCCCAGGGATTAAGGGAGTGAACATAATTGGCAGCTATTCATCCAAGGTGACTGTTTAGCAATTCTGCAAAATAACTCTAAATGAGAAACCATTCTGAAGTGGAATACCGAATATAGTTTGGAGACATTATTTCCTGTGTTTAGTTTCTGAACAAGAAAATTCCATATTAATACCTCATTTTAACTCTTTGCAAACTCTAGGCTCAGCCTTGCTGATGAAAATTGATTTGGAAACTAAGGTGTGCCTTTAATTTAAAATCCATGGTGGCACAATGGTTACAATGCAGTATTGCAGGCTAACTCTGCCCACAGCCTGAAGTTCAATCCTAACCAGCTCAAGGTTGACTCAGTCTTCCATCCTTCCAAGGTTGATAAAATGAGGACCCAGATTGTTGGGGGAAATAGGCTGACTCTGTAAAGGCTCAGAGAGGTGCTATAAAGAACTGTGGAGCAATACATAAGTCTAAGTGCTATTGCTATTGCTAAATTCTTGAAGATTTCCATTCAAGAATTTCCTTTATTACTGGTATTGTAGAGGAATAAATACGTTCCATGCTTCATGCATGCTTATTTCCAGTGTTTGTTTAAACATTTCATGAGGACTCTGAATAACTGAGTGCAGAGCAAGATCATTTGAATTCTGAACATATTTTATGGACATGGCTGGGAACTGTTTTGCTATCAAACTTTTGAAATATATGTCTTTCTTTGATTCTTTTTCTGATTGATCCTTCTGCATCCTAGTGTTCTCCAAGTGTATTAAATTTCAGTACCTAGCAGCTGCGGCCCAATACAAAGCTGAACTGCATCTTGGTGCACAATGTGCTTATCACATGCACCAGAATAGCAAGACTGGGGTGCCAAAAATTCAGACAATCAGTGGGTGCAGCACAGAAATAGCCAGCGATCGCCGAGAGAGATTCATATGCAGTATTTCTCAACCATGGCAACTTGGGGAGGTGTGGTCTTCAACTCCCAGAATTCCCCAGCCAGCATGTTGGCCTGGGGATTCTGGGAATTGAAATACATACATTTTAAAGTGATCACGGTTGAGAACCACTGCAGTACAACCTGTCTCTGCTATCGCTAGCTATTTCTCTGTTCTCCAGAGTTTTGCAGCCTAGATCTGATAGCCCAATTCAAGGAAACTGTTGGAAATGTCACTGTGATAAGAAAGATTCAGATAGAGATTTTAACATGCTCTGGCCTTCTTTGAACACTCTCTGTAAACACTCTCATTTGTAAGATGTGTCCTCATATGGGTCCCAAGAAAAAAGGGTCAGCTAAAAGCAGCCTAGCAGGCGCTCCATGGAGAATGCCACAACACAGCTGCTGATGTTGTGTTAGGAAGCCCAGGGATTAAGGGAATGAACGTATCTGGCAGCTATTCATCCAAGGTGACTGTTTAGCAATTAAAAGTTGCCGTTAATTCTTTCTTGCAAAGACTGGGAATTTACATTCAGTGCTGAGCTCTGTTCTTGCACATCTCCTTCAATACTGTTTGGAGCATGCGCTGCTCCAGCCCTCAACTGGCTGTCAAGGTGGGGTGTGTGGGGAAGAGAAAGAGAGAAAGAGAGAGAGAGAGAGAGAGAGAGAGATGTAGCGCTCTGCCAGCTCTGAGCTGCCGGTTTCCTGGTTGCCAAGCAGTTACTGTTTTGTGGCGGGGTTGCGGAGGCTGTTAATTGAAGGAGTCCTCTCAACATCTTTGATTTTCCTCTTTCACTCTTCTTGTTTAATTTGGAGAGGCAGAAAGAGGGAGAAAAAAGAATGCAAGCGTGAGAGAGACCATTCAGATAGAGACAGGAGATTAAGGAGTTGCTGTGTATTTTTATGGCAATAAATTTATGCTGGCTGATGCTCCACCGGTGATTAAGTGATGGGCTAGCTACTCATCCATATTCCTTTAGCTGGGGTGGTGTGAAACACTTCCACAGTTGCACACTCACTCGCCTTTTCTCTGCCTCTCATGCACATCAGCAGAAGCAGACCCATACCTACAAACACACGCATACACAAGACTTGTGAAATCCTGTTTCTCACCGCAGTGGGTCCAAGTAAGTGAACATGACTACAGCTAAGGAGCAAACTGCATCAGGAAAATCAGTCCAACAACAGGAACAGGTAATGGGCTTTCACCCTCCCTCTCTCTCTCTCTTTCTCTCCTTCTCCCTCTCTCTCTCTCTCTTTCTCTCTCTCAACTTCTCCCTCCTTCTATCCCTCTCTTTTTTTAGAGAATAGGGAGATAATTTTCAATGCATGTTATGCCTCTTCGTTGGTTGGCTTCCTTCCCTTTTCATTGCTGACAATGTGTGATTAACATTCTAAAATGAGTCATCCAGGCAGGATGTTGACTATCAGCTGTCATTGTATATAAATACTTGTGCATGGATTTTGCACTTTCCTATAACTATGACTCTTTTCATATGTGTCTTAGTGTGTGAGTGTTGGTGAGCTTGTTGGATGTTTGGGATTTTCCTGTAGACACCAGGTGAGAGAAATTGGGGGAGGGGAGTCAAAGCTTTTCCTCACAGCATTAACCCAGTTTATGGTGTCTAACTTGCATGCGATGGCTAATTAACTCGCTTCACAAGATTTGTCTTAACCCATGCAGATTTGATCCAGCTGCCTTTTTTTTTTTTTTTAGCTTTGTACAAGTCTTAATAGGATTGCCTTTATTCATAATAAAGCTAGTAGAGAATTTTAGACTTTGGATAATAGTCTTTTGGGAACTGTGCTTTATATACATTTATATAGTGATTCTTGCTTCCCCTTTTTCAGGGAATTTTGCTATATTTGGGGGTGCTCCTATGTATTTTGTGATGTGGGGCTCCAGAACTCAGTCCCAAATCTTATCCAGGTTAGCATCCTTGATGATTGAGAAAATCTGTGGAAATGTGGAGGTTAAATCCAGTTAGTGTTAATGTAGAAATTGCTGCAGAATACTCTCGCTTGTGTATCCCAGGGACTGTGTCCCTAGTGAGATTGTTACCTTATTTTTGCCCCTGGCCTTGTTTCCTGTAGTTGTAGAATACTCAAAAAATATCTTGTTAGTCTCTCCACTTTTCTCTTTATCACCTTATCAAGAAAAATTTCGGTTATGCATAAATATTTTTGTGCAAGATAATAAGTGCACAGAAGCAAGATCACTTAAAAAAAAATCTACTCCAGTCACTTCCTGAATTTTATCTGTAAATCGATGGCTTTTCTTAGGTCCGGTTCATAAAATGAGTTTTCTTCTCAATAAAAACCAGTTTTCATCCTGGTAAAGTAACGAATCAACTTTTCAAGCTAATAGAGTGCAGATAGGAAGGTATGTCAGATGGAAAGACTGCTTAAGACATCTCAGATCCTGATAAAACATACAAAAATTTCACAGGAGCTTCTTAACTCCTTCACTCTTTATCCTATTTGCAGATCCTCCTCTGAGAAATAAAGAATATGGAGAGTTCATTTGCTCCAGATTCACATTTCAGATTCCACCAGGAGTTAACATGATTTGAACCTACCCTGAACCTGGTCACATGAAGTATCCTCTCTTTTCCTCCATAATCATGGCCATGAGGAAGAGTATGCTTTGAAACTCCACACTATAGTTTATTTAAGTGCACTTTCTCGTAATAAGTCAGATTAATACATTAATAATTTCTGGGCTTGCTTGAACTAGTGAAAATTAAGCAGAATATGTTCAAGTTTAGATGCCAGACCAGGCTACAGTTAGTTTTAAATATGTGCATATATTCTCAGGGACTGTGACGTCTCAATAGCTTTCAACTGAAAGCTGAGAATCCAGATTTGAGATCTGAGCAATGGGCAATGGGGTGAGTTCCTGCTCCTTGCCCAAGCTCCGACCCACCTAGCAATTCAAAAGCATGCAAATGTGAGTAGAAAAACAGATACCACTTTGGTGAGAAAGTATCAGCGTTCTGTGCACCTCAGCATATTGTCATACTAACCACACAGTAATATCTTTGGACAATTTCCTGACCAAGGAACAGATATAAGTACCAAACCCCACAGTGGGACACTGTGACAGGGAAACCTTTACCTTTATATATTCTTAATTCTTTTTCTGCAAGAATGTTGCAAGGTGTTAAGCACACATCTGATAACAGGCTCCACAGATAATTTTTGGTATCTTTACTGCTAATCGATAGTTTAATGTTACACCCAAAGCAATTCACTGCAGCCAAGAGACACTTTAACACTGTGTTTTAACTTGCTGGATGTCTCAGGAGACCAGTTTAAACAGATGTCCCCAGATGCAAATTAATTCTTAAAATAGTTTCCCTCTGGCTCAGTATGCTGATAGTTGCAATTTATATTTCCTCCCCCTCCAAGCATGTGGCTAAGTTTAAAGATAGGTGGGAAAAGCAGATGGTTGACTCGTTATTAGATGCAGCATTATCTTGAAATGCCACAAAAGGACAGTCCGCCTTCTCGGAGTGGCATTACATTGAAACAGAAACGGTTTGACCAGCTTTTCTAATTAAAAAAAAAAAAAAGAGGGAGCTTTCTCAGGTTGTCCTTTCCCAAACTTCCTTTGACCTTTTTCTTTTAACCGCTATTGTATTTGTCAGTTGAAAAATTCATACTTTCCCCCAGATAAAGCCTATCGAAGATGTGAATTTAAAAGGAACCATTTGCAGCTGACAATAAATGAGAGGCGTTACTGGATCTTTATAACATCTTTCCTGCTAGTTAATGGGTCTTCCATCTTATGCTAAAAAGCTTTGTGAATTAGCTGTCAACCAAAACATCTCAAAGAAACATTTGCAACATTAATACATTTTGCCCATAAGCAAATAATGTTATTGTGCCTTCTGAAGAGTTCTGCCTTATATGAATTTTTCATATGTTAAAAAATATCACCAATTACCCAGTTCTGCAGCAGAGCTGATCTCCAACCAGCAAAATATTTTTTTTTTCTTGCCTGGTGCTGTCCTTTTTATGTAAAGAATCCCTTTCTCTCTCTCTTTTTTAATAGTGGTAAAATTGCAATCCTACACATCTTTCTTTGAAAATGGAATTAGAGTTACTTATCAAGAAGCATTGCAGAAATTGGGGCTTTGGATAGAATTTCCTCTGACATCCTTAAATGAAAAAGTTGTACAAGCAATTAAGCCTAACTGTCCCATATTTATTTATTTATGAAATTTATATAACCTCCTATCTTATGAGAAATAACAGCAGAAGAGAATGTTTGTAGTTCAGAGTTGAATTGTGTGGGCCTTAGTTCTCTGTGAACTTGGTTGTTTTCTTGCAGACATTTCATTACCCAGCTAGGTAACATCATCAATGCAGAGAGTGTGTTTTGAGGGAGGTAACTCTGTTGATCGCTTTCATTGCCTCAACTACTCAATCAAGGGGTGATAAGTTTGTTTCTTCCTAGAAGTCAAGCCAATATTAGCAACACGCCAAAAGGATTAGCACTATTTGAAAATAAGTCAAATAGTGGGAATACTGCATCCAGTTTTGGTCACCACAATGTAAAAAGATGTTGAGATTCTACAAAGAGTGCAGAGAAGAGCCGCAAAGATGATTAAGGGACTGGAAAACATATGAAGAACGGTTGCAGAAATTGGGTGGCTAATTTAATGAAAAAAAGGGGGCAAGGGCATGCTGCGTCATGGCAGTGTCACATGACGTATTGGGACTTTTCCCCCTGTGCTAAACCAGGCGGAGGCAGGGCCAGCCCGTGACACATCATACCCCTGGACTAGGGTGACATAATAGCAGTGTTCCAATATCTAAGGGGCTACCCCAAAGAAGAAGGAGTCAGGCTATTCTCCAAATCACCTGAGGGTAGGACAAGAAGCAATGGGTGGAAACTAATCAAGGAGAAAAGCAACTTAGAACTAAGGAGAAATTTCCTGATAGTTAGAACAATTAACCAGTGGAACAACTGGCCTCCAGAAATTGTGAATGCTCCAACACTGGACGTTTTTAAGAAGAGATTGGACAGTTATTTGTTTGAAATAATATGGGGTTTCCTGCCTGAACGGAAGACCTACAAGTCCCTTCCAACACTGTTATTCTGTATTCTGGTCTATTCCAAGTAATAGTAATACTATACAGCTAGTCCTCAACTTACAGCTAAAAGCAGCACTACAAAAAAGACTTATAACTGCAGCATCCCCACAGTCACATGATCAAAATTTGGACATTTATGATGGTTGCAGCAGTCATGTGATCACCATTTGAGATCTTCCTAGCTGACTTCTGGCAAGCAATGTCAACATACGAAGCTGGATTCATTTACCAATTCCTTGATTCACTTAACCACCCCAATGGTTTACTAAACAGCCAGAAAGGTCATAAAATTGAGCGTGGCTCATTTAAAAACCACCTTGTTTGGCAACAGAAATTTTGGTCCCAACTGTAATCATAAATTGAGGACTATTTGTAGTAGTTCCTTGCAGGAGTTTAGGTATATCTTTGTCATGAACTGGATTGCCTGAATGAATGAATGAAAGAATGAATGAATTCTTTATGAATTCTGTATTGGCCAAGGGTGATTGGACACACAAGGAATTTGTCTTGGTGCAAATGCTCTCAGTGTACATAAAAAGAAAAGATACATTCGTCAAGAATCATCAAGTACAACACTTAATAACAGTCATAGGGTAAAATAAGCAATCAACTCATGCTAGGAAACAGTCAATATAAATCGTAAGGATACAAGCAGGGAATTATTTGTTTAGCAGATATCTTAGTAGTATTACCATTTTTTTCTACATTACTCCTGTTTTGTAATTCTATCTGTTACAAGTCTTGTTAAATAAATAATCAAAATATCTCCTTGATTCTCCCTCTTTTTAAGTTTGATGCAAATTGCTAAATGAAAACCATTCCTTAATAACGGTTGTTTTTTGAGTATATGGTTATAAAGTAAGATGAAAGAACATGACAGGGCTATATACACTCACCGAGAGTGTAATTTATAGTGGACTTCAATAACTATTTCCTCATTTCTTACTCTACAAACTTTTAATTCCTCTGAAAAACTGTAGGAATTCTGGCTAGTTTGTTGTTTCATGCTAAATCAATATTTGTTTCAGACAAACTAAAGTTAACAAACTATGATTTATCTCTCATCCTGCATGAAGCCAGCTGACATGGCATGTAACTTTTCAGTAATCAAATAGAATAATTGCTTCATTTTTGAGGAAATCAGAGTGTGACTCTGTTGCCTCTGCTTTCTGAAATATTATTACTCAAGTATTTCACTCTGAAGTTTTGCTGAATCACAGCTCATTGCCCAATGCAGAAGCAAATGACCCAAGAAAGTTGCTAAATCAGCATTTCTCTCACTAGACTGGATTCTGAGTTTCTGTTGAGCTTTGGTTTGAGGTCAAACCTGTTCTCTTGGGATGTGAATTTCCTTTTTCAAATTTGTGTCTTTTTCATTGAATATTTTAATGGAGTTGCAAAACAAATGATTAGTGCCTGCTTCTGTATGTATCACTCATTGCTCTTCAGAGAGGAGAGCTAAATGGAATGGATCTTACAAGAGCATTTTTTAAAGACAGTATTTCTCAACCTTGGCAACTTAAGATGAATGGATTTCAACACCCAGAATTCCTACAGTTTTTCAGGACAAGACTGGCTAGGGAATTCTGGGAACTGAGCAAATGCTTTAAGTTGATTTTAGATTTGGATAAGTCTAAGGATTTAGACTATCCAAATCTAAGTGACGTGGTGGCTCAGTGGCTAAGATGCTGAGCTTGTCAATCAGAAAGGTTGGCAGTTTGTCGGTTCGAATCCCTAGTGCTATGCCCCTAGTGAGCTCCCGTTATTTGTCCCAGATTCTGCCAACCTAGCAGTTCAAAAGCATGTAAAAATGCAAGTAGAAAAATAGGGACCACTTTGGTGGGAAGGTAACAGCATTCCATGTGCCTTTGGCATTTAGTTATGCCAGCCACATGACCACGGAGACAACTTCGGACAGCACTGGCTTTCCGACTTTGTAACGGAGATGATTACCACCCCCTAGAGCTGGAAACAACTAGCATGTATGTACAAGGAAACCTTTATCTTTACCTTTAAGGATTTAGTCTATGGAAGAACTCTGGTACTTCAACTCCCAACATTCCCCAGACTTTCCCAAAATTCCACATATCTTAGAGTTCCCAAGATTGAAAAATACTGCTTTAAAATGATTCCATAGAAGTCTATGGAGGTTCAACCGAATCTCTGCATCTCCACACTAGGTGATCCATGCTAATCTGTCTAAGCCAGGGGTCTTCAAACTTGACAGCTTTAAAACTTGTGGACTTCAACTTCAACTCATGACTGATGAATTCCCCCTCCAGTCATGTTAGCTCAAGAATTCTGGGAATTGAACTCCACAAGTCTTAAACTTACCAAGTTTGAAGACCTTCAGTCTAAGCAGAGAACTGAATTTTTCTAAGCTGAGCGTGGTGCTGTCCATGGTACTTACTTGGTGGTCTAACATTTTCTGCTTTTTTCTTGTCTGCCTGTAAATCCTGCCTCAGAAAACATATTGTACCATTTCTGGGCTGGTCTCACTGTTGTTCTTGGTATCTTAAGAATGTTGATAAATGAAGTCACTTTTATCTTCCCAATGTAATGCCTTTCATTAGCACAACGTAATGCCAGAATGAAATGCATCCAAGGTTTATCAAGTTACACATGACACAAGCTATTTCTCAGAATTTTACATCTTTGTAATATGATTATATTAATAGTTTATACAGTTTATATAATATTTTGCAGTAAATTAATCCACTGCCACCATATATTTTTCCTCCATCCAAATATTTAATATAATAAATAGATTGTTATGTATTACTAAATCATAATGTTTTGGTTTATCTTTAACCTACTTTATTATGAGAACCCAGTCATTGCAGTTTGTGAATTATAATTCACAGATTCATTTATTATGTGAATTCAATCATTGTGCATATTTTTAAGTGTTCTACTGATTTGTGTGTCATTTGTCTTTTGCGGGGGTGGGGGAATCTTTGGTGGAACTTCATAGCTCACAGATCACATTTGATTGGTTTCTGGGATTCTGGAAATGTAGGTGAACTGTTAGCTCTACTGTGAAAAGAAATAGAGCACAAATCTGTATTTGTTCTCCTTAACTTCTAGCACCAAGCTAGAAACAATGAGAGAGTAAGTTCCAGTCCCTCCTTAGGCATGGAAGACAGCTAGGTGACCTGGGCCAGTTACTTTCTCTTTCCCAACCCAACCCATCTATCAGGATTATTGTAGTGGGGAAAATAGGAGGAGGAAGGAGTATTATGTATGTTTGCTGCCTTGAATACATGTTTAGATCAATTTTCTGATGCCTTCATTTTGTGTTGAACATAAGCTTCCATAATATCATATGTTACTGTTGAAAATGTCTCATTTAGATTACAAATTTGTCTGGAACTGAAAAACATTGGTCAGTTGAGCTCTGAACATCAAAAAGCATACAATTAACAAAAAACAATACACTTTTAAAAAATCACATCTTTTACTTAATATACTGAAGCATTATATAAATAATTTACCCTAATGTCCAACCTCACTATATTTGCTACTGGGATTATTTGATGAGACAGGTATTCCCATTGCATTACATGTTGAAAATATAGTTCAGTGGATGATACTGAAGTAGTTCTTCAGAGCTATCATAAACATAGAGCTGACTGTTTGTAAATAAATACCCATTGCCCATGATATAACCTTAATTCTGCATGATTAGGAGCAGTAAACCAATCAGTCCTATTTTCCAGTGATAGGATATTTTAATCTCTACATGCTCTTTTAAAACTTCATTAGCTTTTAGTATATTTTCACATTTGATTCATATGTAGTGACATTTCAAACTTTATTTTTGCCTTTTCAGTAACTATGCTCCTAAAATATGTTTTTGCTCTCTTTGTCAGAACTGGAGTAGGATGGATGGGTGGGAAGGTGGGACAGATAAACACTTTTTTGCTAAAACAATTAAGAAATTTTGGTATATTTCAAACAACATGCAACTAAATTTATGTAAATTCCAATTGAACAATTAGCTTTTATTTCTCTCAGATGCGTGGGTAGATTTCCTCTTGACTTTTGTCTTAACTACTTCTCCTGCAGCAAAGATGAATAGAATATTCACTGTATAATGTTATGAAGCTAGAATAGTCATTTTTCCAATAGATTGAAATCTGTAGCAGTAAAAGTACAGACTTAGAACTTAGAATAACTTTGTCACTTTGAATAACAGCGTTGAAAGGGACTTTGGAGGTCTTCTATTCCAACCCCCTGCCCCATTTCAGACAAATAGCTGCCCAATGTCTTCTTTACAATCCCCAGGAATTGAACACCACAACTTCTGGAGGTAAGCCAACTTATAGTGTTGGAAGGGTCATTGAGATCACAATGTTGAACCCATGCTCAATGTAGGAATCCTAGTTGAAGCACTCCTGAAAGACAGCTGTTCCCTCTCTGTTTGAACATATCCAGGAAAAACGGAGTTTGGTGCCTCTCTGGGTAATTAGTTCCACCATCAAACCACTCATAATATTAAGAAATATCTTCTACTATTTAATTAAAATCTGCCTTCCTGTAACTTATAAATATATTGTTATGTCATCTGCACTATAAGACAATTTAAAGTAACTCTGGAACTTTTCCTAGGTGACCTCTTTTTGCTTATATGAAGAATTTAGTGACATTGTCATCTATATATGGTGGATATGATCTAGACCAGTGTTTCTCACCTTAAAAACCTTAAAAATAAAGGCATGTTCACTTCAACTCCCAGAATTCCAGCCTTCAAGTTCTGGGAGTTGAAGTCTACATGTCTAAAAATCTCCAAAGTTAGCAACACTGATCTAGATTTACTCAGTTTAAGTGGAAATCAATGGAACACAATTTGGATGCAGTCCATTTAAAAAACACATACACATAAAAACTACTTACTTTCCAAGAAAGGTTGCCTTTATGTCAAAATCTGCTTAGTTTTTAAACTGATATAAAATGTGCCTGCAGATATCACAAGTTTTTTTTAAAGGTCTTGTTCAGGTCTGGACTCTTGTTCAAAGTAAGGAGGACCATAACAAAAGTTTTTGAGAGACTGTATATATTAAAATGTCAGTAAGGCACTCAGTAAAATGTATCCAACAAAATATCTACTTCTAACTATGTTCTAAAAGCATGTAATAACATTTCGTCTTAGAAAGAAATTGTGTCATTCCTTTTATAGATAACATGGGAAGATAATTCTATAATGTTGCAAGACAGTTTTTTCCCCCTCATCAATTTTTCATTCAGTTATCAAGTCTCTCATTCTTCCAGTGAAACTTAAAGCATTAAAATTGAGAGTTTTTTCCTTCCTTTTTCATTCTAGTCTGGTTAATGAAAAAGTTCAACATGCTGTCATTTCTTAGAATGATGATCCATTGAACTTAAAGTCTCAAAGATTAATTTTGATGAAATTTAATCAGAACAAGATTTAAGAGAATTACATTCAATTCTTTTCTATTGTCATTTCCTGTTGAGTTGGATTTTAGATTTTTACAACATTCCAAAAAATGTTAATCTTTACAGTTACATTTCCTCATAGTTGTAAGTTTATTGCTATAAATGAACAGCAGAGACATCTAAGTGAAAGAGATAAAAGAAAAACATCTTGAATCTATAAGACAGCAAAATCCAAAGAGGATTTTGGAGGATTCAAGTATCTCTGGAAGTGCTTCACATTTAAGACATTAGTACATTTTTTATTGATTAGAGAAAGTCTTTTTATTATTGTTGTTATGGGGGAAGTCAATCCTACTGTCGGTATGTGCTCCTTTCAAAATCCAAGAAAGAAATACTCAGACTCCATGGTTCAGAGCAAAGTTCTTCTTTTACTGGAAGATGAAAAGGAAGCTACAAATGGAATTCCGAAAGTGAGAATTTGGCGCGCAGATCACACATACAAAGAAATGGAATTGTTCCCACCCCCCAAAGTCCAGAAATCTCCGCCAATTAAAAGTTCCGAATATGATCATGTGAGCATCTTCAGGTAGTGATGAGGCCTCTGTCCGTTGACCTTGACATATTTTGATAAGACCTCGCAGCTGCAAAAGGATAGAGGCTAGGAAAGAAATGGAAAATTGGAAAGAAGAAAATCCCCCCCTTCTTCTGCCCACAGTAAAAATGCAAAACACCTCCAGCTCTCTTCCCCCCACAATTACCCCTCCCCCGCTGCTAATGACAGCCGAAAGAAGTAAGCCTAGTAGTAGAGATACTAAGGGAGAAATAAAGGATAATAGTTGGGGTACCCAAGAGATCTTGAGGCTGACATTCGGACCCCCTAGAAAAAGGACATTAGTCCCTGTAAGAGAGAATAAAAGATATGTTAAGCATTGCATACATTCTTATGGTTTATCAGGATACTTAGTATAAAATTTCTTTAGCAGGTCAGGAGCCCTAACGTCTTTTTCGTTCACCCACTCAGCATGAGAGGGGGGAAATGTTTCAGGCTACAAGATATTGTAGGCGACCCCTTCTTTTTCGAGAGTCTAAAATCTCTTTAACTTCAAAATGTTGTTCACCCTCAATCAACAATGGGACGGGGGATCAGTCTGGGTCGGTCTCAATGTACAGGTGTGTTCGGGTTTTAGCAGGCTGACATGGAAAACAGGATGAATGCGACGAAGAGTCTTTGGTAGCGTCAATTGAACTGTCACGGGATTCACAATTCGCTCAATAGGGAAAGGCCCCACATACTTAGGGCCTAACTTCTTTGATCTCTGAGTGGTTTGCAGATACTTGGTTGAGAGGAATACTTTGTCGCCTACTTGATACGACTGTTGTGGGCTCTTTTCTTGTCTGCAAACTTCTTATGGGATTGATGCGCTTCGTCCAGAGCTTTGCAGCGACTGGCCAATTGAGTTGTAGAAGTTGAGATATCCAGTCATCCAATGACTGGATATTGGGTTTCGCGAGGAAGTTCAGGTATGGGTACAAAATCTTGTCCCGTGGCCACTTTGAACGGGGTAAAACCAGTGCTGCTGTGAACGGAGTTGTTATACGCTACTTCGGCAAAAGGTAGCAGGTCCACCCAGTTGTCTTGCTGATAATTTATGTAACATCGGAGATATTGCTCTAGCACCTGCTAGTCCTCTCGCAGGCCCCATTAGTTTGGGGTGGTGGGCGGAGCTTAACCCTTGGGTGGAGCCTATCAACTTCAAAATTCCCTCCAGAAGTTCGAGGTAAATTGAACTCCTCGATCTGATATTATACGCTCAGGAACACCATGCAGTCTGTAGACGTGTATAATGAACAGTTTGGCTAACGACTTCGCCGAGGGAATCTTGGTGCAAGGTATGAAATGTGCCTGTTTGGAAAACAAGTCGGTCACCACCCAGATCACCGTGTGCCCAGCACTCTCAGGTAAATCTACTATAAAGTCCATAGAGATTTCCTTCCAAGGGGCAGTTGGCCTGGCCACATTCTGCAACAGACCTGGCGGCTTACCGGGAGGTCTCTTAGCTGAGGCGCAAACTGGGCAGCTTGCTACATAAGTTTCAATGTCTTTTTCAAAGAGGGCCACCAGAACTGCCGCTTTCACCAGGTGTAAGGTCTTCACGAAACCAAAGTGACCCGCTGCCTTGGAATCATGAGTTTGTTGTAATACTTGGCTCCTCAGTGTTTTAGGTACATACAGCTTCGCTCCCATCCAGGCTAACCCATCTCTAACAGTGCAGTTATTTGCATTTGCCTGGAACCATTCATCTGTTTTCAAAGCTTCTTTAAATTGTTCGATCAAATCATTGGACAGATCTGCCTCTTGTTTCTTCTTTTTGCGCCCTGGTGACCACTGGTGCTGCCAGCTGTGTGGTGGGCACAATCGGACTTATCACTTCTTTTCGAACACTGTTGTATTGTGGCATCCTAGATAAAGCATCCGCCATAAAATTCTTTCCTCCTGGGATGTACTTCAGAAAGAAATTGAATCGCTTGAAGTACTGGGCCCACCTAACTTGCTTAGAGATAGTTTCCGAGGCGTTTTTAAGGCCTCCAGGTTTTTTATGATCAGTCCAAACCTCAAATGGGTGCCTCGCGCCTTCCAGAAAATGCCTCCAGGTCATTAGAGCCCAGCAGACTGCAAAAGCTTCTTTCTCCCAGACAGCCCATCTACGTTCAGTGTCAGTTAATTTACGGGATGTGTAGGCACACGGTTGTAGTGTCCCCTTCTCGCTTAATTGAAGTAAGACCGCTCCTACCGCTACATCACTTGCATCAGCTTGGATCACGAAGGGGACATCCATGTCCGGATGCTTTAGCACTGGCTCGGCAGCAAACAGTCTTTTAGCTTCTCAAAAGCGGCTTGGCACTCCATAGACCAATTCAACGGCTGGCTAGGCTTTGGCTTCGCTTCTCCCTTTGTTTTTAGGAGGTTGGTGATAGGCATGGCTATTTTAGCAAAACATGGGATGAATTGCCGGTAAAAGTTAGCAAATCCAAGGAAACTTTGAAGTTGTTTTCGGGTTCTTGGTGGGGCCCACTCAACACGGCTCGTACCTTCTCCGGGTCCATCTCAAGACCCTCGGGTGAGATACGATATCCCAGGTAGTCAATCTTTTCCTGATGGAACTCACATTTGGACAATTTGGCGTACAATTTGGCAGCGCAATTTGTGCAGCACGGACTGCACTAGTTTCACATGTTGGTCTCTGGTCTCCGAGTAGATAAGGATATCGTCAAGGTAGACCAAAACCCCTTGTATAAATGTTCGTGGAGCACTTGGTTGATCAATTGCATGAAGACAGCTGGTGCCCCTGTAGGCCAAACGGGAGAACATTGAATTGGAAGCAACCTATTGGGCAATTGAATGCAGTTTTCCACTCGCCTCCTCTTAATTCGGATTCGGTAATAGGCCTCCCTCAAGTCCAGTTTCGTGAAGATCTTCCCTGGCCAGGTGAGCCAACATGTCTTTCATTAGAGGGAGGGGGTACACATTTTCCACGGATACCGCTCAAATTTCGGTAGTCCACCACCAAGCGCTTGGAGCCATCTTTCTTCTCGCGGAACATCACAGGGGCCGCCACTCGAGGTCTGGCAGGTTGGATGAACCCTCGTTTCAAATTCTTGTCGATAAACGATCTCAATTCCTCTAACTCCTTTGGGGTCATCGAATACATCTTTGGTTTCGTAGTGTCACCCCGGTAGAAATTCAATGCTGCAATCGGTTGACCGATGGGAGGGAGCTCATCGGAGGCCTCTTCGCTAAAACTTCTCTTAGGTCCCAGTACTCTTTCGGGATTTTCTCCTCCTTCTATGCTCGCCCCTGTGGAAGCTGTCTCAGCAGGGGTTTGGGGCTTGGGATGGGGATTCTCCGCCGGTTTAAGGGGGTTTGCTCCTCCCTTCCTGGAGGTTGGTCATGGCACGAACCGCATCCACCCCTTTCTCCAGTTTACTTGGGGATTCCATTTCCGGCCAGGGCAATCCCAAGATTAGGGAGTGTTCCATCCCGGGAGCCACAATAAAGCACAAGGTCTCGCTGTGGGTTCCCATGGTCATCTCTAAGGGCTCCGTTATGAACCGTGCAGGGCAACCCCCGCTTCAGACCCATCTAATTGGTAAAAGGATATGGGCGTTAAATTTCTCAGTCCAATGCCCATGCCTTTAACTACTTTCATGCTAATTAGGCACCTCATGTGCACCGAGTCCAATAAGGCCAGCATTTCCCCCTCAGTACCCGAGGTGGGCACCCTTAATTTAATTGGAATGGTAAGGGGGCCCCGTTAGGACTTACCGAGACGTCATCTTCCGAGTCGGTCTCACTCTGCGCCGGGAGGAGTCGGGGGTCCCAGCTCTTTTCCGCTGGGGAGTGACTTCTACAACCTCCCCTATCGTTAGCCCGGTTCATGCGAGGCCTGGTTGGGGAGGATTCGAGCTTCTTCCAGGGCCCCGTGCCCTTTTTTGGATCTGGTTTGACTCGACAACCGCAATTCGGTGGCCTTCCTTCCCACAACGGAACAGGCAGTGGATTTGGCCCTTGTCATCACCCCTCCTTCCGGGGCTTAGGGATCTCTCGGAGCCGAGGAGGGAGCATGGTGCTCCATGCGGAGCCTCCTCTGCGTCTACTTCGGGCTAGATCTATTTCCACCTCTTCCGCTAACAGGTACCACAACTGCAAGTCATGGGGATCCTTCTGAGATGCACATGTGGTATACCTCTTCATTTAGGCCATCTTTGTAGGCTTCTATTAGAGCTTCCTGGGACCAGCCTCGAATGCGATATGCCAGCTGTCTGAACTCTTGGGTGTAGTCAGCAACTGATCTTCCCCTTGAGTTATGGTTTTCATCCTGATCCTGGCCCTTCTCTCTGCCAGAGGGTCTTCAAACCTCCTCCTCAAGGCAGTCATAAAACATCAAGGCTTCGCAGTTGGGGGAGTTATCATTATACAGAGTCACCACCCAGTCAGCTGCCATCCCCTCCAGGGTTCTGGTAACACATCTTACTTTGGCTGCTTCAGAGGTGAAGTCCCTTTCATATTCTGCCATATAGCTTCCAACCTGCACCAGGAAAAACCCCAAGTCCTTGGGATTTCCTCCAAACTTCACATCTAAGGAGGGCAGGTGGCGTCTTCTAGGCATTATCCTCGCTGCTGGGGCTCCCCAGACGGGAGCTGGTGGTTGCGCCGGCGTGGGATGGGCCAGGGGTGGTGGCAGCCCGACTTCCCAGGCTGAACTCGCTCTCTCTCTTCCCCTCATATGTTGGAGCCCTGCCGGGTTTCTCAGAAGCATCCTTAAAGCTTTTCCCGGCTTGATCCAGCCTGCATTCCATCTCCTCCCCCCTGCCACAGCCGTTCCTCGCACCTCTTCGACTTACAGTGATTCCAGGAGGGGGTCTTCCGATTTTTCCATCCAACTCCTAACGACCATCTGGGCATCTCGGTTGGAGTTTCTTCCAGTGTAAGGTCAGCTAACAAATCGGTGGCTGGCATCTCTGGTAACAGCATTTGCTGCCCCCCCACAGCTCCCTGCTCATCCTCCTCGCTGGCTGGAGATGACATGATGTGAAACCCCTCGGAAGAAAAATTGGTGTTTTCTCCGGGTGGGCTGATGGGCACTTTCGGAATAATGTCGGTATGTGCTCCTTTCAAAATCCAAGAAAGAAATACTCAGACTCCATGGTTCAGAGCAAAGTTCTTCTTTACTGGAAGATGAAAAGGAAGCTACAAATGGAATTCGAAAGTGAGAATTTAATGTAGATCACACATACAAAGAAATGGAATTGTTCCCACCCCCAAAGTCCAGAAATCTCCGCCAATTAAAAGTTCCGAATATGATCATGTGAGCATCTTCAGGTAGTGATGAGGCCTCTGTCCGTTGACCTTGACATATTTTGATAAGACCTCAGCTGCGCAAAAAGGATAGAGGCTAGGAAAGAAATGGAAAATTGGAAAGAAGAAAATCCCCCCTTCTTCTGCCCACAGTAAAAATGCAAAACACCTCCAGCTCTCTTCCCCCACAATTACCCTCCCCTGTTGCTAATGACAGCCGAAAGAAGTAAGCCTAGTAGTAGAGATACTAAGGAGAAATAAAGGATAATAGTTGGGGTACCCGAAGAGATCTTGAGGCTGACACCTACTTTACTTTACCATAGTAGTAAACTATCTGAAGCATTAGTTGCAATTGAAAGATACCAATATTATGTAATAGATTGGTAGGCCAAATATTTATTTTTAAAAACTATTTCCATTCTAAAGTTATGTAATTTAGGTAATCAGTATGCCAACAAGGTTTCTTTTAACAATAAATAAAAGTTGTTTGCAAGAAGTAAATATCAGGAATAAAAGCTATTAGTTCTCAGATATTTTTAGTTAAAACAAATTGCCCTTAAGTAGACAATGTTGTTACTATTCACCTTTGATCTATCATCACAAAGATGTATTAAAATATTAACTGCTGTGATTGTTGAACTGTGTATGGTCTAGGGTGATTATACGAGATAGACAGACGTCCTGTAAACAAATGAACAGTGATGTCTTATATATGTTAAATAAATTTATCTGTGTTTACAGAGACTAGTTTTCAAGAAAGTTTGCAATCTTAAGAACACTATCTCACCATCACATATAAACAGAATCATGAAAGCATAACATATCAAGCAAGATTTTATTTATTTATATTCACCTTTATTATTTCTACAAATAAATCAAAGCAGCCAACATATCCAACATATCTTCCTCCTTATTTTTCCCCACAACAACAGTCCCGTGAGGTGTGTAAGAGAGAGTGATTGACTGAAGGTCATTCAGTTAACTTTCTTGCCTAAGGCAGAACTAGAAGTCACAGTTTACATGTGATTGGCTCAAAGTCACCCAGGTCTCATGCCTAAGGTGGGACCAGAACTCATGGTCTTCCATTTTCTAGCTTAGCGCTAGAAACTACCAGATCAGTGCTGTCTTGTCAAGTGTTGGGAAACTCAGAAGTAACAGCAGAGAGACTTCATAAAGGCCAAGATATACAGCACCAAGCAGTTACACCTATGCAGAAGCTCAAAGGCATTGGGATTTTGTTAAGGCCTTGCACCAAATTATATAATCCTGCTACCATGGTAACAAGCCTACAGGACCTGATCTTGACTAGATAATGCATAATTTTGAAAACTTTACAATAAATAATTGCTTTTCAGCTGTGTGAAGATTGTCTACCTTTCTTTATTCATTAGAAGAAAGGGATGGGGAAACAAGCTGGTTAACTCAGAATGAACTTTAAATTTTACCCTCAAACTAACCTCTATTGACCTCACCCCAATTCCGAAGAGGTCTGTAAGGGGCATGCATAAGTGCACAATTGCTCCTACCGTCCCTGTCCTATTGTCCCCAATTATTAGTTCCTATTTCTTATATTTAAACTTACGTTTATTCTTATTTCTATTGTATTGTAAGCTTTTGACAAAAGAAATAAATAAATAAAATAAAAAAATGTAGAATGTTTTTTATTATGAAGGAGAAATCAAACTATGTGATTAAACTCCTCAAAATATGGTCATTAAGTGAGATGTCATGTGACCATTTTGCTCAACTACTGCAATTCTGGCACTCCTGGTCATTGAGCAATCTTGCCGGTCATTAAGTGGGCAAACTCCCTGATAAGGAATGTGGGATACCTCTGCTCATGGTGGTAGAGAGTGGGAGGCCCAGCAAAGGCTACACACAAGCTGGGGGAGGGGTGCTGCAGGGTATCACAAAACCTCAGCCTCCCTGTCCCATTCAGCCTGTCAGTGCAAACAAAGTGCCCCACATAATTTTACTGTTTTCATCCATCTGCTGGCAAAGAGGCAGAGGTTGTAAATCAGATGTCACGTGATAACTTGTTTAATGACTGCTATGATTTAGGACTATAATTGCAGGCTCAATTAAAGTCATAAGTTGAGGACTGCTATATTTTTTTGCTACTATATAGCATTTTTCTTGTAATTAAAATTTGTAGGTTAGTGTTGAGTTTAGATATACTGGTTTGAAACTAATCAAGGAAAGAACCAATGTAGAAATAAGAATTATTTTTAATTATTAATAGAATGGCTTGCCTCCAACTCTCAAGTTGTGGGTGTTCCAACACTAATCTATACACACACACACACTATATACTGTGTGTGTGTGTGTGTGTGTGTGTGCGTTCTTAAGTTTTCGTGGGTATTTATATGTATGGTATTCAGCTTTGTTCGGGTATTTTCCCACGTCATCATAGTTGTGCTTTTAAAGTTGTAGCAACGTTTCGGCAAAATCTCATCTGCC
The DNA here is from genome assembly GCF_049901715.1 of Pseudonaja textilis. Taxonomy (NCBI): domain Eukaryota; kingdom Metazoa; phylum Chordata; class Lepidosauria; order Squamata; family Elapidae; genus Pseudonaja; species Pseudonaja textilis. The sequence goes on from NC_142008.1 coordinate 7,782,604, forward strand.
ATCATCAGGCTTCTGTATTGTGTTCGTCTGTGAGTCAGACTTTCACAGCCGTTTCTGTTTTGAATTTGGGGCTAGCCTACTGCTGTGCCAGAATGGCTTTTTCTTCATCCTGATTGGTTGGGAGTCTTGGTCTGTGTTTATTGGTCTTGGAGTTTGCTGTGTTCTGCTTGATTGGTGTTTCTAATATCTTCTCTTTTTTTGTAGCTTTTTTTGTCTTGATTGGCTGGCAACATTGTGTTTCCTGAGGTTTTCACGGGTATTTGTAGGTGGGTCTTTGGTTATTCGGGTTTTCTCCCGTGTAAAATTGGAAGTATTTTGGCGACATTTCGACGAAATCTCAAATCCCCCGACAACTAAGACTAACCTGAACACAGCCAAGCCCCCACCTGAACAGAACATACCCCCAGCCAATCAGAACACAGCCAACCCCCCAACCAATCAGATCACAGCCAGGCCCCCAACCAATGAGAACACACCCCCACCCAATCAGAACACAGCCAAGCCCCCACCTAGTGAAGTCGCACTTCCACTGGCAGTTAAAAGAAAAAACAGCTGCAAGTTCACATTACTCCAAGAAGCACAAAGCCAAAGACACAAGCCTGAAGATGACGAATGAGATTTCGTCGAAACGTCGCCAAAATACTTCCAATTTTACGCGGGAGAAAACCCGAATAACCAAAGATCCACATACAAATACCCGTGAAAACCTCAGAATATATATATATATATACATACACACACACACACACACACACACACACACACACACACACAAACACTACAATGTACTATATAATCTGGAAGGATATAATAGAAGGTTAGTACACACAAAATTGTCTGCTACAACATCCTACCTGGTGTGTATGGTCTAGTAGTAGTCAATGACTACTTCAGCTTCAACCGCAATAATTACACAGGGAAACAATAGATAGAAACTCAAAGTAAACTGCTCCAAACTCAATTGCAGAAAATATGACTTCAACAACAGAGTGGTCAGTGCCTACCTGACTCTGTTGTTACATCCTCAAAACCCCCAAAACTTTAACCTTAAACTGTCTACCATGAACCTTGCTCCATTCCTAAGAGGTCTGTAAGGGGGCGTGCATAAGTGCCTACTATCCCTGTCCTACTGTTCCCATTTATTTGTACTCATTTGTTATGTATATACTTCTACCTGTTTATACTTATGCTTGACAAACTAAACTAAATAAAATAAAATAAATATGGGGACTTCTGCTTGATTAGGGGGGTGGACTAGTTGATGTCCAAGATCTCCTGCTCTGTTATTCTGAGGGAAGCATCATTAAATGTATGCACAGGTTTTTCTCTCGCAGGCTGTACGGAGTCATAATCTGCAATTGCTTGTAGAATTGGGAGGTCTGTTTAAATCCTTGGGGAAGAATTCCACTAGGATTTTGCAGGCTGCCTGGGAATTCTCGCACCAGTAATCTAACACAAAACCTGCAGATTTACATCATGATTTATAATTCAGCCTATTCCGGGAATCTGCCTACAATATCCATTGCAGAAAGCACAAAGCGAAGATAGAACAGGCTTCCTTTTAGCTAAGAAATGAAGAATTCGGAGCATAGCTTAAATATGATTGGGCTTGGTTGAGTTTCTTTTCAAGTCAGTTTTTGACTCCTGGCAAGTACTTGGACAAGGCCCTGCAGTTTCCTTGGCAAGGGTTTTCAGAATTGGTTTGTCCTTGCTTCCATCCTGGAATTGAGAGGTCACCCAGCTGGTTTTGTTCCTACAGCAGAACTAGAACTCACAGTCTCCTGGCCTCCTTAACTTCTCCACCAATCTGACTCTTTTAAGCAAGTCACTGAATTTGTTAAGTAAATCATGGGTTGTTAAGCAAAAGAGGTTTTCCTCATTAACTTTGCCCTGGGAGAAGATTGCAAATCACCTGACCTTGGGACATTGAAACCATTATACATACATGCCAGTTCCCAGGCATTTGAATTTTGACCATGTAACTGGGAATACTGCAATGATTGTAAGTGCGAGAACTAGTTGCAAGTCTTTTTTTTTTTTTCAATGCTGCTGTAACTTCAAACACTTGCTAAACAAATGATTGTAACTGAGGACTACCTGTAGTGCTGTTGGCCATGCATGCTACACCTGGCTAAAATAGTCTTAATACCTAGAAATCTGAACCTATTACTGTCATATTTTGTATGAGTAAACTAAAGTAGACTAAAATCAGTACTGTGGGATTTCAGAAGTTATAAAATCCAGCCATTGTATTAATGGATTGTGTAAATGGCACATCACATTAGACCCGAATTTGGTTTAATTTTTACAGGCATAGTTGGAACATAATTTTTGAACTTGGTGAATCTACTCTTATCCAGTATAAAAGGAAGTATCTGGTTGGATGCTTCAGTGGCCAAGGATATTCTTATAAGTGTCTGCAATACATCAATTTAGAGATTTGGGTGCCCTAATGTCAGAGAATTGCACAGCCGTCATAAACCAGGACTCTTCAAACTTGACAGCTTTAAGACTTGTGGGCTTCAACTCCCAGAATTCCTCCTCCAGACATGTTAGCTCAGGAATTCTGGGAGTTGAAGTCCACAAGTCTTGAATTTGCCAAGTTTGAAAAGCTTGTCATAAACGCTGACACAAACTTGTAGTTTTATGTAAATAAATATATTTGTATCAAACAAAATATTCCGGAGTATCATCAGGTAAATCCACGCACAGAGCAGGAATACCATGAGATAAATTACAGAGCATGCAGAGACACACAGTAAGAAGGGTGGGGAAAGATGGAAACTCCCCCCTCCACACCGAAAGCAACCAATCACAGCACAGATTGCCTCACACAGGAATAGCACTCTCCAATCAATCAACTCTTAACTGCGTGTTCTGGCTTACTGCACAAGCCCACTGCTCCAGCTACTAAATTTAAATTTAACACTTAATAATGCAAGAAATAGTAATATGTGTGTTTGGTACAACATATAACAAAAGCAGCAATCTTATGACTCTTAACAGCTGGATAGAACATAACCCAGAGACTTAAAATTATTTTTCCACTTCCAGCACAGCCAAGTTGCAATGTAAATATTTCATACAGTAAAGCAGTACAAACAAAATATTCCAGTTTATAAATGGTAAAATGTCATTCTCTCCTTTCGTAACATTTCTGGCTTGTTTGGAGAAGATGAGATTGTTTCTTTCACCCCCATTTACTAGTTTCTTGCTGTTTTTTATTTTTCCTTTTAATTATTAAAAATACCTTTTGTGTGAAGTTTGGATGGAATTGTTCCAAAATTACTAGCAATGCTATGTGTGGATTGCATCCTTTTCCTGAATGATTCTCCTGGTGTATTTCAACAATGATTCTGTGTTTATTTTGTACCAAATTTGTATAAATAGGTTTATATTGTTTTCCAATATGAAAAAAGTGCAAACTTTAAGTCAGTGGTGTCTCTATTGACTTATGCAATATCACCCTAAACACAAACATACAAATATATACTGGCAAAAGCATACTTAAAACACCTAGAGATTTGGAGGTTGATTCCAGACATCAATTAACTTTAAAAACTAGAAAACCAAGTTGGAGAAAGCAAAAAATTTAGGGAAATGTTAAACGTAATACCTGAGAAAGGTTATGTGCAGAATCTTAATAAATTACTGCAGTTAGATTGAACTGCCTCTTTTACAATGGTGAACAAATGGAATATGCCTTATTTTGATTAGGTGCCTTATTAGCAGGTGAGAAAAATTCATTTGGGGAACATCACTAATTAATTATTGCTTTTGTTATGTCCCTGGAACTTGCCAAAGTCCCCACCCAGGTCCGTTCATGCTGCGGGGGCGTTTGCTGCCCCTCATTGGCTGGCCTCCCTCGACAGCCGGCTATAAAAGCCAGCTGCAGGGTTCGGCCAGCCGCTGTTCGCAGTGAGCCTGCTCCAGGCAGGGCTAACACGTTCAGTCCTTTATTGTTTCAATAAAGTCTTGTTGCATCCATGCCCTGGTCTAGCCTCTCATTGCTCAACTACAACAGCTTTCTTTAACTTTTACTTTAGACTTATTGATTTGACATTTGAATCCCAATGTATATTGCTGCTTAATATAAAATATGTTTAATATGAAAAATCCATCCTCTTTCAATCAAATATGCTGAAATGCAATTTTTTGTTTTAGCCAACGTAAGGTGAATTAGATTTATATTATGCCTTTCTACCACAAGTGCAAGACATTATAATTATGGCTTACAATTCTTTGCTTTATTCCTGCAACAACTGAATGGGCTGAAAGACATAACTTGACTTTTATAGTTAAATGTGGACTTGTTACCAATTTTTGGTACTTACTCAGCTCCTGAACCAATATGTCACACAATTTACTTACAATTTACCTCACAATTTACTGAGCAATATAAGCATAAGTCCTTGTCCAGTCAAAATTATATAAATTTCTAATCTTCATGAATTCACAGATATATTTTAAAATATACTGAAAGAAAAATATTGAACAATTGAAGGTGTAGAAGGAGTGGGACCTCTACATGAGGATCTAATATTTGATTGTCTTGAACTTGGATACAACTCAGACATCATGATGCTGGAATTTCTCTGATGCTGAACCAAGAAATAGAATTTCCCCTGTTTTAATGCCCACAAATGAAAGCTACCCTTACTGTCTTTTCTAGAATTGTTGCTCTAGAACTGAGAACAATTTAGCAAAGACGCGTAATTAGCACAAAGATTATGGCTTCCTTATTTATGAACATAATTCAAAATTTATGTTATTAAATTTACTTGTTGCCTATGTTGCCATGGGGCTACTCTTGGTGGCTTACAATAGGAAAGAAAGAAAGAAAGAAAGGAAGGAAGGAAGGAAGGAAGGAAGGAAGGAAGGAAGGAAGGAAGGAAGGAAGGAAGGAAGGAAGGATAGATAGATAGATAGATAGATAGATAGATAGATAGATAGATAGATAGATAGATAGATAGATAGATAGAAATTTTTGATATCTGTAAACTGTCTTCAGGAAACTTTTGCCCTTAAAGGCATCCCACAAAAATTGGGAATAAACAAAAATTAATTTAGCTTGTATTAATATAATCATAATAGGAACTATCCTTTAGAATGATATAGGGGAAGATCTAAGAAAACAGCTTTTAAGCATCTGATCTGCAATGCAGCTTGGTAGTACAATTCTTTTTTTTTTTTTTTTTGCAATTAAAAAGGATTTTGCATTTGCAGTGCAGAATGGATGAATGGATGAAGCAAGGAAATGGTGAGACGAGCGAGGAGACCTGCCAGTTTTTATAACCCAGAAAGCACTGATGCATGCACATCATCCTTCAAGTTACATGGATGAAGCTGATCAGTTTCTGAACTCAGAACAGGAGCATTGGGAGGCTGAATCAATTATTTGCTTCGGGGACCAGTCAGACAGCTGTTGTCATGACTGAAGCAAGCTGCCTTAAAGTTCTCCTGTTCCTTAGCCTAGGGTCTTTTGTAGATAACAAACTCTGGACCAGATCATTTAAATTCTATTATTTTAACCATCTCATGAGAGGGAAGATGCCATTTTAACTACTAATTACATGTCAAATTTCATCAAGTGACTGGATTATGTAAAAACCCTCTGTTAGATGAAACTAAAGCATTCGGTCTTGCTATTATGAGGTAATGCAGCACATGAATGGCATTGATTTCTTTAACCCCTCTTAGATACTAAGAGCTTCTGGCTTCTTTCACGGAATCACAGAGGTAGATTGAGAATATATTTTCTTTCTCAACTGCCCCATCCATTTCTTTAATGTATTTATCTACATTGGTAGGGTGAGTTACTGGCAGCCTCGTCTTTTGATACTGTTCTGTATGAATAGCAGAAGAAGAAAAGAAAAATTGTAATAGACATGGTTTTTGAACATCTCCATTTTAGTCCTCTAGCATCTTACAGATAAAAAGAAGCTGATGAACCCCTATTTTCATATCGCAGTCACCCCTGCTGCAAATAGTTTGTGACATCATTGAATTCATTTGCCATCTATACCCAATCTTGCAGATGCTAGATTGATGTAGGTCGTTCATCCTTCTGCTTTCGGAATTGAGACAATGAATTATGTTTCCCATGGGGCCAAATTAAAATATGCAAATATAAGAGGGAAGTATGCTTGAGAGAGCCACAAGTTTTGCAGGCAGCTATAAATCCCATAGAAAATCCTTAAAGCAGAACCTTGAAAAGAAGAGAGTGATTGTTCAGTTGGCCCTGTGTTGGACATAAGAGCTTAAAAACACAGCCGTCCAATTTTAATGATCAAGTCCTATTTTCTTCTAAGTTATTGGCTGACTCTTGAGGAAAAAATAAAAAAGTGGAGGAGAAGAAAGGGAAAAAAAGAAACAGAATGGAAGAGTCTGGAAAAAGACATAGCGGGGCAGAGATTCATAGCCAGCAGTATATTGAATCTGGATGTAGAAAATAACCACAGTTCGAATCATCTGTACGTGCAACTTTATGCAGCTCTAATTGCATGCCAAAATAGTATTTAGATGTGATTTGTTGAGCATGACTGTGTATTTTGATGCGCATCACACAGGGTGCAACAAAGACATCAAGAGGACAACATCTCTACAATCAGCGCAAATCTGATACCCAACATTTTGATGCCTAGTTCTTCTATATCCTTGAGTGATTGACCAAGTCATCCTATTCTTTTAATGAAGCTGCCAATGAGATCCTGCACTCTTCCACTGTGTTTGGATCCCAGAGAGCTGGGTTGCCCATATGAATAGGGAATGAGGGAGGAAGTACTATCAGCAGATGCTCTTTTGATGTGCTCACAGTGCCTAATTCAGGAAATGAAAATATGCTGTGAGAAAGTGACAAGGCTTAGCCTTGATTTGTATCTTCATATCCTTTGAAGTTTTCTCTTGCTCTCTCCAGCAGGTTTTAGACTGAAAATCTTCCTTTTTCGCTCTCTCTGTAGGAATTTCTCGGTTTGTAGATGCTGTCGCCCACCAACTTGTTAGCCTTCCTTCCACAGTTCTCTTAATCAAACCAACTTTTTTTCCCCTAGCATCCATCTTTGTTTTCTCCAGGGTGATCTGTTTGAAAATTGTGACAAAAGGGAATCTTCTGCAAATAATAATAGCTCTGCTTAAAATTAAGTAAAAATGGATATGAAGGAAGTAGTGGGAATTTCTGGTTGCCTTGCCATTCTTGAAGCTTTATTGTGGATTTTAAAAAGTCCTTTGAAAACATTTGGATTCTCTGCTAATGGTTAGCTGGGGAAAGTTCATGATTTCCAGAGTGATAAACCTACTACAAGTGTTTGTGCATAATGAGACATTTCTGGCATTTCAGAAATGCTTGCTGAGCTTCTCCGAATGGACAATGTTTATGTCTGAAATTGCAAACACTGAGAAGCAGTTTCTAGAAGGGGAATTAAGACTCCTGGACTTTGAGGCACAATGCCTCATCAGTGCGAAGGCTAAAGCCACGGGCGATCTCATTAAGCACATGTAAAGAATTTTCTAATGGGTCATCTTATGATGGCATGGCTAATTGAAAAATAATTCTGTAGGCCTGCTCTGAATCCCATCCTGATATATGAAAACTGCAACCAACTCAGTCTGGTGTTTTCCTCTGTTTGGTGAAAGTACACAGATGTTGAAAGGCAAAAAGGGATGGCAAAGAATTAAGGATGCCACTTCCTTTCTAAAATAGAGCAGCTTGGATGGAGCATTTTCTTCTTCCCAAGGAGAAGAGTGGAATGCACAAGGAACATATGCTGCAGTTGATTTTAAAGCTTGGCATTGAACAAAATTATTTTCCAGTAAGTCCCCAACTCCAATTCTCAAAGTATATCAGTAGCCAAAATAATTCCAATGATACATATAGTATGGAGGATATAGGGATTCATAAACGTTCTCTTAATCTCCTTCGGGTGTAGGTAAATTCACACCAGCTTCTGCTGTTAGGACAGAGCTGGGAAATCTATAAAGCCATCTTGTCACAATTCAAGTACATTTAATTGCTGACTGAAGATCCTCGCAATGGTCCCAAATAGACTTCCAAAGCTAAGCTTTGAAAAGAAGTCTTTGCCCGAGTCCTCTTGTACTTGGGCTGTCCAGATCAGAGCGCCAATTCACAACTGGTCCACTACCCCCAGGATATGCCCGAATTATCCTTAATTTAAGAACCATTATTCTGTTGGCTGGGGAATTCTGGGAGTTGAAATCTACAGGTCTTAAAACTGCCACGGTTGGACTGGCCTGCTCTAAAGCATAGTTTGAAAATATATATATATATATATATATATATATATACACAGAAGCCTGATGATGGCAGATGAGATTCTGCCGAAACGTTGCTACAACTTTAAAAGCACAACTTCAATGATGTGGGAAAATACCCGAACAAAGCTGAATGCCACATATATACCGCGAAAACTTAGGAAAATGTGTATGCGTGTGTGTATATATATGTGTGTTTCTGAGGTTCTCGCGGTATTTGTATGTGGATCTTTGGTTGTTCGGGTTTTCTCCGCGTAAGATTCAAGTATCTAGGCAACGCTTTCGATGAAGTCTCATTCATCATCTTCAGGCTTCTGTCTCCGGCTCTGTGCTTCTCAGAGTGATGTGAGATTGCAGCTGCTTCTTCCTTTTAACTGCTAGTGGGGTGGGACTTGATTGGGTGGGGGCTTGGCTGTGTTCTGATTGGGTGGGTGTGTTCTCATTGGTAGGGGGTTTGGCTGTGTTCTGATTGGTTGGGGTTGGCCGTGTTCTGATTGGTTGGAGGCGTGTTCTGTTCAGGTGGGGGCTTGGTTGTGCTCAGGTTACTTTTAGTTGCTGGGGGATTTGAGTTGGTGAGCTGTGATCTTGCTGTTTGGCTTCGAGTTCGTGGTCGTGCTGCATCTTCATAGTAGGTGTCGGTTTGCTTCATGTATGGCTCGGAGGGGTTTGAAGTGGGTAGTGATGCAGCTGCAGTGCAGCTTCTGGTCCATGGTCGTGTCTCATCTTCTGAGTGGGTGTGAGTCTGTTTTCTACATGGAAGTGTGGTGGTGGCATCTTGTGTGGCTCTCATGGGTGTGGGTCTGGTGTCCTTCTTCATGTTAGGTACTGCCTGTTCATGAGGGCGGGTTTCCAAATGGCTGGAAGGCAGGAGGTGTCATCTCGCTTGTTCATGCTGTGTGGGCGTTTCATCTCTATGGCTTCTCTGATTATTCTGCTGTTGAAGTGTTCGGCTTTTGCGATAGTTCTGGTATTTTTAAAATCAATTTCATGTCCTGTGGCTTTGAGGTGTTGGACCAGGAAGAGGTCATTTCTTCTTTTTTGATTGAGTTCTTATGTTCTTCAATGCGTGCACTTATTCTTTTGTTAGTTTGTCCAATGTATGTGGTAGGGCAGGCAGTGCAGGGATTTTGTATACTCCTTGGTTTTCTAATTCGATTTTGTCTTTGGGGTTTCTTAGGATGGTGGATATTTTTCTGTTAGTGCAGAATGCTGTTTTGATGTTGTGTTTTTGGAGGATCTTGCTGATTTTGTCTGTAGTGCCTTTATATATGGGAGGAGGGCTTTGCCGTTTTCTTGTTCTCTGTCTTGGATTTTGGTTGGGGTTTCTTTTGGATTAGGTGGGTAATCTTCTTTCTTGGAATCCATTGGCTGTAAGTATGTTGGTGAGAGTGTGTAGTTCGGTTTTTTGTGTTGTTCATCAGCTAAGCATTTTGTTCTGGAGATGAGTGTCTTGGCTACGGAATTGATCTGTGCTGGGTGGTGGTGTGAGAGTGCATGTAGATAGCGGCTTGTATGTGTTTTCACCATCTACCAGAAGAATATATATATATGGATCTTTGGTTGTTCGGGTTTTCCCGCGTAAGATTCAAGTATCTAGGCAACGTTTTGATGAAGTCTCATTCATCATCTTCAGGCTTCTGTCTCCTGCTCTGTGCTTCTCAGAGTGATGTGAGATTGCAGCTTCTTCCTTTTAACTGCTAGTGGGGTGGGACTTGGATTGGGTGGGGCATGGCTGTGTTCTGATTGGGTGGGTGTGTGTTCTGGCATTGGTAGGGGGTTTGGCTGTGTTCTGATTGGCTGAGGCGGTTCTGTTCAGGTGGGGGGCTTGATATATATATATATATATATATATATATATATATATATATATATATATATATATATATATATATATATATTGTTTTTTTTGCTATGTTTTTAGAATTTTTCTTTTACATTTTCAAGGGGAAGTACCTTCGCAGAGTCTGAATGATGAGATCTACATGCTATAAAATAGATATTAGAAATTTGAATGTTATAATTTTAGAATGCACAAATTCAATATTTAATAGATTTCATATGATAATAACAATAAGATTTAAAGGCGTTTGCACTTTATTGGCAATCATAGGAGGAATTTTTGTTTCTAAGAATGTTGGAAGAGAAGAATATGAAATTGTAAACAAGATAACATGCGAAAGTATAAGTACAATGAATAAAAAGATATAGAAATTTAGGTAAAAAGAAATAGAATTGAATAAGAAGAAAATGAGATAACCATAAAAGAAAATTAGAGAAGTAAAGGAAGAAATAGTGAGAAGTTGGAAAAAGAGTGCAATAAGATATGAAGTTGAATATATAAGATGAATATGCATATGAAATTATGTGTCTGTATGGAAATGTGGATAACCTGGAACCATGCTGTACTCAAATAAGATGTTTAATTTGTTTTCTTAAACTCAATAAAACTTTATTAAAAAAAAAAAGAAAAGAAACATATAATACAGTGGATTTTCTGCTAACATTTTAGAAGCTAGAAGTATAAATTAGCTGGCATGGTTTCTATTTACTTCATGAATCCCCTTGAGGGCAATGGATGCTTTCAAAATTCCTTTGAAACAAATTAATTTAAAATATATGAAGATACTTAAAACTGGGAGTCAAGTTTAAGATATAAAAAGATACTTAAATGTGAATCAAAACTGATCCATTTGAACCTGTTGGCCTACTTACTAAACCTGTTTCCAATTAAGTTCCCATATGGGAAACAAATTTAGCCTGAGGCTATTTCCTGATCAAGCTAATGGAAATCCTCAAATTTCTGTTTCAAAATCTGTCAGTGGCCAGAAGCTGAGCTTGTCAGATCAGAAAGGTCGCAGTTCAGACGAACTTCAGCGCCTGCTGTGAATGGAGTGAGCTCCTATTCGCTCTCAAGCTCTGTGCTTCTCTCAGAGTGATGATTCAAGAGATTGCAGCTGCTTCTTGCAGCTGCCTTCCTTTAACTGCTAGTGGGGGTGGGACTTGATTGGGTGGGGCTTGGCTGTGTTCTGATTGGGTGGGTGTGTGTTCTCATTGGTAGGGGGTTTGGCTGTGTTCTGATTGGCTTGGAGGCGTGTTCTGTTCAGGTGGGGGCTTGAATATATATATATATATATATATATATATATATATATATATATATATATATATATATATATATATATATATTGTTGTTTTTGCTATATGTTTTTAGAATTTTTCTTTTACATTTTCAAGGGAAGTACCAAGCAGAGTCTGAATGATGAGATCTACATGCTATAAAATAGATATTAGAAATTTGAATGTTATAATTTTAGAATGCACAAATTCAATATTTAATAGATTTCATATGATAATAACAATAAGATTTAAAGGCGTTGCACTTCGATTGGCAATCATAGGAGGAATTTTGTTTCTTAAGAATGTTGGAAGAGAACATATGAAATTGTAAACAAGACAGGCGAAAGTATAAGTACAATGAATAAAAAGATATAGAAATTTAGGTAAAAGAAATAGAATTGAATAAGAAGAAAATGAGATAACCATAAAAGAAAATTAGGAGAAGTAAAGGAAGAAATAGTGAGAAGTTGGAAAAAGAGTAATAAGATATGAAGTTGAATATATAAGATGAATATGCATATGAAATTGTGTCTGTATGGAAATGTGATAACCTGGAACCATGCTGTACTCAAATAAGATGTTTAATTTGTTTTCTTAAAACTCAATAAAACTTTATTAAAAAAAAAGAAAAGAAACATATAATACAGGATTTTCTGCTAACATTTTAGAAGCTAGAAGTATAATTAGCTGGCATGGTTCTATTTACTTCATGAATCCCCTTGAGGGCAATGGATGTTTTCAAAATTCCTTTGAAACAAATTAATTTAAAATATATGAAGATACTTAAAACGGGAGTCAAGTTTAAGATATAAAAAGATACTTAAATGTGAATCAAAACTGATCCATTTGAACCTGCTGGCCTACTTATAAACCCCGGCTTCCAATTAAGTTCCCATATGGGAAACAAATTTGTGCCTGAGGCTATTTCCTGATCAAGCTAATGGAAATCCCCAACTTTCTGTTTTAAAATTTGACTCACTGTAAATAAGGTTGTAAGGAAGGGAGCTATTTTCGGTTGCTGAAATAAAGCAACGAGTTGCTGAAATAAAATTTAATATTGTTTGGAATAACAGATGGTATACTCTCAAAAATAGATCATTTTTTTTGAAATGCTATCTCCAGTTATCTTGGGAATAGCCTAGATCATAGTTCACCAACCTTTTTGGCTTTGGGGACAGGCGGGTGTGGGGTAGAAAGGGATGGTGGTTCCACATGAGCATCAGCCAAGAATGCACAGTTCCATTTCCAAATAGAGCGTGCATGCGCATGCTCACACATGCATGCACGTGTTCTTGCTCACCGCTTCCTCGGCCAGTTCTGAACAGCTCAAGGCCCATAGATGGACTGTGGCCCAGCAGTTGGAGACCCTTGGCCCATATATAGATGGGCCTATAGTTAGGCAGGGGGATGCAGTGGCTCAGTGGCTAAGAAGCTGAGCTTGTCGATCAGAAAGGTCGGCAGTTCGGTGGTTTGAATCCCTAGCGCCGCGTAATGGAGTGAGCTCCCATTACTTGTCCCAGCTTCTGCCAACCTAACAGTTTGAAAGCATGTAAAAGGGAAGGTAACAGCGTTCCGTGCGCCTTCGGCGTTTAGTCATGCCGGCCACATGACCACAGAGACGTTTTCAGATATCGCTGGCTCTTCAGCTTTGTAATGGAGCTGAGCATCGCCCCCTAGATCCAGAAATGACTAGCATATATGTGCAAGGGGAACCTTTACCTATAGTTAGGCAACATATTAAAAGTTAAGGCCAGGTTTGACAAGTAGTAAGTCATTTTTTCCAGCATTGTCATAACTTCAGCATCATCAAACCAATCGCCATAAGTCAAGGATTACCCGCAATAAATTGTGAAATAACAAAAATCCACCATCTGCAGAGCATGCAATTAAGTTGTGCAGTACTGTTTTCAGAATACGCTTCTCTTGTTTCCCCTGTTTTTTCATATGAGAAAGTGAACCTCTGAATTACCTCTCTGAAAGTCATAAATCTTGCCATGTGAAGACTAGTTCGCCTCATGCAAAGTAAACTCCTTCTAAATGGTTCTCTGTAATAGTTTACAAGAACAAAGCCGAACTAGTTTTCATGGCATTGGTGACAAAGCTGCTTTTCTTGGGTATTTAAGAAAACAAACATTAAAAGATGAACCATTCTTATTGCCTTGAATATGCAAGCATGAAGAATAGCAGAATTAATATTGCTGAAATCTCCCAGCTAACCTTAGATGATACCTTAGATCAGGGGTCCCCAAACTTAACAACTTTAAGCTTGTGGACTTCAACTCCCAGAATTCTCTAGCCAGCTATTCTGGGAGTTGAAGTCCACAAGTCTTAAAGTTGCCAAGTTTGGAGACCTCTCTTAGATGAGTGACTGACTTACAATCACAACTGAGCCCAAATTTTTGTTGCTAGGTCAGACATTTGTTAAGTGAATTTTGACCTGGTTTACAACTTCGACTGCTTTGCCTTTTAAGTGAATCACTGCAGTCATTAAGTTAATAACATGGTTGTTAAGTGATTCTGGCTTCCCCATTGCTTTTGCTTGTCAGAAAGTAAAAAATAAAAATCTCATGACTCAGGACACTGCAACCATAATAAATACAAGTCAGTTGCCAAGCATTTGAAATGTGCTCATGTGACCATTGGGATGCTGCAATGGTTGTAAGTGTGAAAAAGAGTCATAATTCATTTTTTCTGTGCTTTTGTAACTTCAAACAGTCACTAAATGAACTGTTGTAAGTTGAGGTCTACCTGTAGTGGAACTGATAATTATTTTTGTTCTTGGCACGTGTTGTGTATGTACATTTGAGAGAGAGAAAGCGATACTTATAAACATTTCACTTCTTTTATTCAAAGTGAAACAAAAAATTAGATTAATGAATATTTACTGCATATCACAACAAGGAAACAAATGACATTCAGACATTCTGCAAATTCTAATATTATGCTATTGTCAGAGAAACATAATATTTCCCAACATATTAGCATAGAAATAGCTTTGTTCCCTATTACCCAAAATAGCTTTCTTTCCTCCTTCTTTGTCATTCAGCTGTCAAAAGTAAGGCATCAACTTTCAGAGTGAATGGACCCTTATGCAAAGTTTTGATAAATAGGTCTTGAAATATGCACATAATGAAATTCTTTGAGCTCACATATTTCAAAAGTAAAAGAATTCTTAAAGTCAACCAAGAGAAAAAGTAGAAAGAAAAACATACAGGCAAACGTGAAAAAATAATGTGTGTAGAAGAAACTTCCATTTTTTTAGTCACATATTTGCTTTCAGATAAGGGAATAGAATTGATCTATATACAATAAGTTTTGAAGCTCCATATTTCCTGCCACCTTTGTATGTGTATATTATATTTTAGAATGAGTGAGATAGGCAGTTTTCAGAAGGAAGGAAATTAATGTTTTAAAATAGTATTATTGACTTAGCTCCAGAAAAATTGACACTTTGGAAATCATAAAGCAATGAATAATACCAATAGGAGGGAAAGCTGAATCCTGCAATGCATAAGTCAGCCAAATGAAGCAAAATCAAAACTGCTACAAAAAATGGTTGTAAAATCAGATCAGTCATGTGACCAAGCCATGTTATAACTCATGAGTTACAACCATGATGGGTAGGTTTTATTATATTATGGTTATAACTCAAGAACTACCTATAAATCATCTTTGCTTTTGCTCTGGTGTTTTAAGAAGAACTGAATGCAGAGAGTGGATATAGCTGCTAATTTGTCATTGATTGAGGCAAAAGAATATCAATAGTTCTCTTATGATCAAGTACATTGGAGTGCTTTAAAAAAAATTAAAACAAGTGAAGGGTACAGTTCTCTAAGTACAAACTCAACTCTAAGGTAGACATCCTGGACTTCAGAGAATAATCAAGAAGTCCATGATCGTCTTAAGCTGTTGCCACTGCTTTTTAAAAATCTTCATCAAAGTGGTAAGTTTAGTATTAGGTACTGTCAAGTACCAGGGAAATTAAGAGACCCAGGCAGTTCAAATGCGTATAAAGATGTATTGCAAGTTTAAGCTTTCTACAAGAATCTGAACTACTAATGGTTAAGGGAAATTAGTGGGAGTTAAGAATAGAAGGAATTCATGGTGGGCTGGACTTAGATCTTTTCTGTGTTCGAAAGAACTCATGAGTGATAATGCATTTGATCCCTCTCTCAGGTTCAGATTTATCATCTCCCACAGATCTATCCACATACCCCAAATTCACATAGAAGTTCAAAGAATTAGTGAATTCAGGATGCAAGTAGGAGAGAAGATGTTAAAGATAAGCAGAATTTTTATGAGCTTCAAACATTATTCTCTCTTTGCTTTACCTTTCCAATTCGACAATTCTTTTTAGGGAAATGGAGTTATGCATCATCCACAAAACTCTTGCCACGAAACTCATGCTGAAACAATCCATCTGACAGAGAATTGTGGTGGCAGGTATTTGGTAGTTTGTGTAACCGATCGCAATTACATTCGTGTGTAAGAAAATGACCTTGAGAAAAAGCAAGTAAAACATGCGAATCCATAATGGGGGTAGCCATCCTGGTTGTGTTTTAATTTTTGAAAGAAAAATTGTTGACATTTCTTTTTACAGTAATCCCAGGCTTTTACTTATGGGTTTGCATCTCCCAACACGCACATGTCTGTTTGCATGCTGACTGATAAGTTGATGTGTAAATGAAGAGCTACTATAAAATAAATTGTATGTGGCTCAAAGTTGAACTACGGAGTTCTTGACGCTCTCTGAAGTTGCTGTTTGCTTGCAGAAGTTTCATCACCCAGCTGGGTAACGTCATCAGTGCTGATAAAGAATTGGATTACTGCACTGTTATCCTACATGTTTGTTTTTCGATAGTCATGAGATTAGCCCTCTCCAACATATTGACTTTTAGAAATACTGAATTTTAGCTCCCAGATGTCACAGCATTCTGAATATTAAAATCCAACTGATCTAGAGGACACCAAATTATGCTGCTTCATATTATTTTGGATAAGGTTTTGCATTCCAGAAATGACGCATATTGGATTAGAGTTCCTGTTTTCACTATTTTATAATGAAGTAAAACATTTAAAATACTATTTTAAATTAAAATAAAATAAATAATTTTAACTACTCTTTCAACATTTGTATCTGTATTTATCTAAACTTTTAAAATTGGTATCAGACTTCCACAAGAAACAAAAAACACAACTAGATGAACTAATTTTACTTTATTATAAATAAACTACATTAGCAACATTAGCTTTGCAGGACTCATCAGCTGTGTACATATTTATATTGTATTTGTCACTTTAATCAACTTTTGCCATTTTAATGCCCATTTTCTTCTAGTGACCCTCTGGCCAATATTTCCACTTTGTGAAACCCTTGAACTTTCTCCCAGAAATATAGTCAAGCTTTAAGCCTCTTTTGGGTTGACTTTATAATGTAGTGAACATTCAGCACTTCAAAGATTCATGACATTCTCACCCGGATGTCTCATTTATGAAGAAATGCCAATAAATTATTTAAAATGGCATTCTTGCTGGTCTTAGCAGTTCTGGACTGACTTTGAGAATCATTGGGAATCTTGGCAGATTTTCAGCAGCTCTTAAGAGGTATTTGCTGTTAAATGTACAGGAATGAAAGAAAACACTTCATCCTTTCTACTATATTGGCACCTTTGCTAATGAAAGCAACAGTCAATGGAAATAAGAAATGATAATATTTGAATAACTTTGGAGAAGCTACACTAGATCAGAAAAAAAAGTCATTTTAATCCAGGATCCATGGTGAATAATCAAAGAAGTCCCTAAAATTCACATGAAGATTTTCTATCAGATATGGTTCTATATTAATGCCAGGCGCCAAGAATGACACCTTGCCATGGAATTACCTCTGTGAATGGTTTCTTTATTGATACTCACCTACAGACAGAATCTTGACAGACTAAAGCAACTCTTTAGATATTCTCTGTGTACTGCTACGGAGAGGTCATCTTAGACTTCTTCCTGCCTACCAGATTTTCCCAGCGTCACATTTTTTTCAGTAGTTTTTCCTGTACTATTTTCCAAGAGTTCATATCTTCAAAAAGTGTCAATTTATGAATTACCATTGTATGCAAAACACATTTCTTAATGTCCTGAAGGAGGTGATATATTTTAAATCATTGTGTCCATGCAAGACTCGCAAGTTCTATTATCATCTGGAACATTTGCTTGAAATATGGAGAATTTTGTCTTTTGACCCATATAAGAATATATTCTGCTTGAAAATCCAGTGCTCATGTTGCAATCATGTGCTTCGCAAGTTGTAAAATTTACAAAGCTGATGTCTATCTTGTTCAGCTTACAAATCCAAGAAAGACATGGATCGTCATTCTAACATTTTCTGCTCAATAATTCTACTCTATCATTCTTCATACTTGAAATTCTTGTTCATCCCCGAATGTGCTTTCTCAGTAACCTTTGATTTAACTCTCTATTTTTTTATCCCCAATTGAAATGAAGAATACTTATGTATGACAAGAATTGTTATCATCCATTCTTTGATCTATACTCTTTTGCTCTAGTTTTAAATCCTAATTTCTCTGAATCCGGGATGCTCTTTGCATATTTAAACTGTCATTATTATTATGCTATGCAACTGCATAATTCTGATCATAACGGTATATGCACTAACAGGATTATTTTGAAAAGTAGCATAATGACCCTCAAGTATTATATGTGAATCCTATGGATTAAACAGTCTCTGCCAAAGGAGACTGTTTGGTAGAAAAGATGGGAATAAGAATAGCAGAAAATTGTCATGTGAGTAGAAGAAAATGTAAGAGATAGGTGAGAAATTTGGTTATCCAGCTAAGGTTGAAAGGAAATCCTAATATCTAAGTTTGCTGGTAGTGAATACCGGTAGGAACATAAAAACAGAACTTGCGCATAGAATGCAGAGAAAAAAACACGGCTGCTAATAAGAATTTCTACTTCTGAAAATATAAGAAGTCCTCAATTAACTGTAGCAATTGGGGCCAGAATTTCTGTCATTAATTGTAAAGTGCAATATCACATGAATATGCTACTCAGCAACAGCAGTTCTGTCAGTCCCTGTTACTATCATTAAGTAAATCACTATGGGTCAGTAAATGAGAATGTGACCACAATTTCTGGCTTCCCACCAGCTTCCCCACTGATTTTACTTGTGGGAAGCCAACAAGTCACAAATCATGACCACAGGACAGCGCAATGGCCAGGACTTTGAAGACTGGTCAGAAGTACCAGGTGTTCAGCAACATCATAAATTTAAATGCGGTTGTTACTGAGAACCACTTGTAGACTAGAATTGGGATTCTTTCTAAACAAACCCTGCCCAAAATACATCAGTCGCTAGCTTAAATCACCAGCCAAAATTCCTGCATATCATTTTGTCCTTGCTTTGTGCCTCAACCCACAACTTTGTAAGAGATAAACTGGGCAGAATTTCCTGCCCAGCAAAACTGAAAGGCAGATGCTGTTCTTTCTTAACTTGTAATATCATTTTAGATTGAGTAACTACAATTAAATATTAGAGCAATCTGTTTGATTTATAGTATTGTAACAGAATATGGCATAAGGATGGTTTGTTCACAGGTATGTGAGGGTTAGCCTTAGAGTTGTTGAGCCCAAAACATACATTTGTTAAGTGAGTTTTGCCCCATTTTACAACCCTTCTGATCTGTGGTTAAGTGAATAACTGTAGTAGATAAGTTAGTTATCCAGTTGTTAAGTGAATCTGGCTTCCCCATGTACTTTGTGTCAGTGTTCCAGAAAACCTCCACTCCAACAAATAACTCCAGGACAAACATCTTCTCAAAAGTTCTGTTTTAATTGGATAGTAAACTGGCACACCTGGGGAATCCCAAATCTGAAAGTTCTGGGTTTCCTTGCAATAAGTAAAAAATTACAAATCCACCCCCTGCACCCATCATTGCATCACATGCCCCAATCACTATCCATCCCAACTTGAGACATCCCCCCACTTAGGCACAAAATAACATGACCTTGACTTAGAAAAAGAATGTTATTATGTCTAACTACATACACTGCAAGAAATTCCCTCCTTCCATTTTTCCAGGCTCAAGAATGTGGCAGTGTGGAAGCATCTGATCTCAATATGGCTTCCAAAGCTGACACTTTACTTGTCAGAAGGTTGCAAAAGGTTAAGGCAATGGTCTTAGCAATGGTCATAAATATGAGTCACTTGTCAAGCACCTGACTTTTGATCACATGGTCATGAGGATGCTGCAAAGATTGTAACTGTGAAAAACAGTGATAAGTCACATTTTTCAGTGCCTTGGTAACTTTGAATGGTGATTAAGCGAACTGTTGTAAGTCAAGGACTACCTGTATTGCATATGGGCTTGTGTATGTCACCATAGCACATGATTTGAAATCTTGGATCACTTCTATATAGGGTGTGAACAATTCCAGATCAGCTGCCTGTGGCAGCCTGCCTCTTCCTCTGTCTGGTAGCTGAAGCCACTTCATTTCTAATTCAATTGTGGTATACTTGAAACCACTATGAAGGTTGTGTTTGTTTGAGGTTCTGCAACCTTGTGAAACTTAAGAAAAATTCTTGTCTAGCTTGGTCTTCCTTTGTGGTGACAAAGCCACCAATCTTTTAAGTCTTTTCAGCTGCTGCTTAGGGTAAAGCAAAGAAATATTGGGGCCAGATTCATATTTAATAGAGGAGATTCTCAAAATGAATATAAAACTGAAACCAGAGACTGCACAAAAGAAGTATATATTAATCTCCACAATAGAAGAATGGATGGAAAAACTTGCAAAAATAGCCAAATTAACTGCTTTAATCAAAGAAAAAAATACTGTAAATCTAGTTTCGTTTCTAATAGGCAACTGCTTCTAGATATTGCGCTCCAGGCTTGGGGGGGGAGAGTTGGCTTTGTTTATTTGCTGATTAAGTAAGTCCATTGTTGTAGAAACGACTAGTATACTAAGAATGTAAAAGTACATTTTACATTTACATTTTAGATTTGATTTGTCAATCGCTTACAAGATACAGGTATAAGAATAAATATAGTTTTGAATACATGAGATAGATACTTATAAGAAAAATAAAAAAACAATAGGACGGACGGTAGGCACGATTGGTGCGCTTATGCACGCCCCCTACAGACCACTTAGGAAGGGGGTGAGGTCAATAGTAGACAGTCAAAGGTTAAAGTTTTTGGGGTTTGGGGAAGAAACCACAGAGTCAGGTAGAGTATTCCAGGCATTGACCACTCTGTTGCTGAAGTTGTATTTTCTGCAGTCAAGTTTGGTGCGGTTAACCTTGAGTTTGTATCTATTGTGTGCTCTTGTATTGTTATTGAAGCTAAGTATTCATTTGCAGGTAGGACATTGCAATGTAAGATTTTATATACTATACTTAGATCGGACCGAAGGCGGCATAGTTCTAGGTTTTCTAGGTCTAGAGTTTCAAGTCTGGTGGCATAAGGTATTCTGCAACGAGTAGAGGAGTGGAGAACTCTTCTTGTGAAATATTTCTGGACTTTTTCCAATTGTGTTTCAATTGTGTTGTATCAGATACATGATATAGGTTCCAGACTGAT
This sequence comes from Pseudonaja textilis, assembly GCF_049901715.1. NCBI lineage: Eukaryota > Metazoa > Chordata > Lepidosauria > Squamata > Elapidae > Pseudonaja > Pseudonaja textilis. The sequence continues at coordinate 7,803,579 of NC_142008.1, forward strand.
GAGCTGTATTCAAGTATAGGTCTAGCAAATGTTTGTATGCTCTAGTTAGTAGTGTGATATAAAAAAGTAAACAGTTGTGGTTGTATCGTATTATTTTTATTCTACTGTGCCCAAAATATTGGAAGTTAATGCTTTTACTTTTTTCCCCCTCATTACACACCTTTCTTTCTCCCATTTCCATTCTCCATTTCCCTACTATCCTTATATAATGAAATTTAATAACAAAGAACGGTGCCTGTGTAAGATACTCAAGATATGGCTTTGCCATCTGGCCTCGGGATCTTGTATTGGCTGGATGGAACCATAAGATACTTATATTATTATTGACTTTGCTGTTTCACAAATTACATTTCCTGATTTAATGGCTTTGCTGCTTTTAATATTTTCAGTGACTTTTGTTGGTATTTTTAAATTATGTATTAGTCTGCTCTAATGTAACTTTTTTCCCCACCCAGATCACAGATGTGAGATAGATTGGGTGGCTATATATTCCAAATAAATAAGTACTGCCAAGGCAGTCAACACAACAAAAAGAAAGGTCACGGATGAAAGAAATAAACATAGCATTTGGATGTGGGGTTTATCATAATGAAAGAACGGTGGCAGCTCAATCAATTTTGTTCCTTGTTCTCAGCATTTTTACATGTAACGAAGAGAATGTGGCTGTGGATTTGGAGGGGAATGGCAGGATTGCTAAATATTCTGGAAAAGGACCTCCAGCAAGATTCTACCTTCAAGCAAGATTCTGACTATGTCAGAATATTCATGAACTGGCAGAGACATGGTAACAAGGTCAGCCAATGAATAGGCATGGCAATTGGGTCAGCCAATGAGGGCTGTTTTGGAAACAGAAACTTAAGGAAGGAGCCTGGGCGTGGCTTAACTGTGCTCAGCTCCAAAATGAAACTAGTCTGGTCTTGTCTGCCTGCTGAACTGAAACGAAGAACTTACTTACAGTCTCTCCTCTCTACCACATTGGAAGAATCTGCTGTTGGTGTTGTAAATTTACTTCATGTGTTGTTATGTATATAAACAAGTTAATGAATCCAACTGAATCAGTTATCTGTGTATGCTTTCTGGATTTGATTTTCTGCAACAAAACTCTGACAGACTACTATCCATTCTTCAATGATCAGATGGGTCCTTTTCCCAAGGACATACCAAGCTTTAGGGAGATCAGGAGATTCAAGCAGTTGAAATGGGTATAAAGATTTATGGCAAGCTTACAAGAATCTGACCTACTAGTGTTTAACAGAAATGAGCGGGAGATAAGAAAGGCATTAAAGGCGGGCTGGACTTAGATCTCTTGCGGGCACAATGACTTATGACTTTGACCCCTCCCTCTGGCTCAGTATTGGACCTTCTCTATCTTCTAAAATCTAAATAGCTTTGGAGCATCCTTGCAGAGAAGACCATTCCATTTTTTCACAAGGGTGAAAAAAAAAAATAAGAGCGTGGGAAACCATCTTTATGTCCGTGGGCTCCCTCCTGTGAATTCTCGCTATCTCTTCTGCCTTCTATAAATCTGGTTTCACATGGATGTCTACCAAATAGCAATTTTGAAATCCCAGGATGTAATTAAGGGGAATAAAAAGGATGCACTAAAATGTGCATGATTCATCAGCATACCATCAGGATGTGTAGGAGTGCTTTTTATAATGCACTCAGGGTGTGAAATCTCGATGCATTCAAAATGCATTTTTACTTACAAGAGAGACCTAACGGGTGGCTAGAGGAGATACAAAGCAAGTAAGGCAGCTGCAAAAGAACAGACATATATAAACAAAAAACCCTGAAGATGAAACCTCCCTGGAGAATGTGTTTGAGCATGCTGGTAATTTTGCGGGTCTCTTTGGAGAAGTAGGAGCCTCAAGGGCAGAGATAATCAGAGCTAATAAATTCAGTTTTCTTTGTTAGAAAGATAGCAGTTCCCAACTTCTGTAATGTGCTCACATAGTGAAATCTCAATGCATCCAAAATGGTATACCAGAGACAGAGCCAAGTTCACTGACAGGAGATGTAAAGATGGATTTATTTTTATTTATTTTTATCCCTCCTTCGTTATGTTTTTAAATGACCCAGTACAGTGAACATACTTAATATTGCTTCCTTCTTTTATTTTTCCAACAACAACAACCCTGTGAAATGAGTTGGGCTGAGAGAAAGTAAGTGGCCCAGGGTTACCCAGCCAACTTTCATGACCAAGTTGAAACCTAGAACTCACAATCTCCTGGTGATTGGCCCCAAATCACTCAGATGGCTTTCATGGCTAAGTTGGAACCTAGAATTCACAATCTCCTGGTTTCTTGCTCTGAATTAAAACATTGTGAAACCTCAAATGAGTAAAAATTTGGGATAATTCTTCCATCCTGTTTTCAAAGTAGATTCTCCAATATTGAATCGAAACAAAAAAAATAAAAACGGCAATATATGAAGTAGCTTAATAAATGGCAATATAACTATGTCAATATATAGCACATCAAAATGATTTTGTTTTCTTGCAATGAATTGATAATACCTTCATTAGGACGTAAGTCCCCTTTTTGTCTCTCCCAAAAGTTGTTACATTATACATAAAGAGTGATATAACAGATTTCATCATGACTCCCACAATAAATCATATCCTTGGAAGGATATATGTTTAATGTCAAAATTAATGACTTGCTGATAGATGTAGTCATTTGCACCCTGGATGGAAATTTAATTTCCCCACCTAGCAATAAGATGAAGGATTTTCTTTAATTATTTATAACTGCTGATTATAGCCAGGCTGAAATAACCCAGACAATGGAATTAACATTTTATTCATTTCCATTGTTCTCCTGTGTGTCCAGTCCACACAAACAGTAATTTATGTGATCCAGATTATGTTTTCTGTATATTCTCCAAGCGTTTTATATTCCAAATTATGACTGAAATAGATTGACCCCTACACTTTCACAGAAGATAGCAATAGCAATAGAATTTAGACTTATATACCGCTTCAAAGTGCTTTACAGGCCTCTCTAAGTGGTTTACAGCGTCAGCCTATTGCCCATAACAATGGGTCCTCATTTTACCCACTTCAAAAGGATGGAAGGCTGAGTCAACCTTGAGCTGGTCAGGATTGAAGGAATCAAATTCCAGGCAGTGTGAGCAGAATTAGCCTGCAATACTGTATTCTAACCACTGCTATCAATAGGATCTCCATTATGCTACAGAGCATCAATAAGCAAAATTCTTGTTAATAAAGACCTGTTTAATTTATTCAAATCCTGCCTTTATTTTTGTAAACAATTGAAGGCAGTGAACTAATCTAATGCTTCTGCCTCTCCTATTTTCCCCACAACAACAACCCTGTGAGGGCTTTCATACCTACTGACAGAACTAGAATTCACCATTGCCCTAAAGTCCCAGCCAGCTTTCATGCTTAAAGTGAGTCTAGAACTCACAGTTTTCTGATTTCTAGCCTGGTACTTTAACCAAAGTAGCTCTCACATTCTGTTCATTAATATTTTGGGGATTGGCTGATGGGTTGAGTAAGAACGAAAAATGGATACCCAGTCTCTTTCTGAAATCATTTCTTTCTCTTTTTGTGACCTCACTTTCTTATTCTTCTTGTAATACCCTTTTTTCCTACCTACTCCAAGTAGGAAGTCATAGGGTGTGACCAAAATCTGATTTAATTTCCAACTATCTTACAATGAGCTGTTTAAATTTGTCTTCCTCGCCACCATCATCACTACCAGGGGTTGCCAACCTTTTGGATCCCAGAGATCACTAAACTCATAATTTTAAATCCTGTGGACTAGAAACTCTGGGAAAATCCCAAAAAAGTCTACAGGAAAATTCCCCACCCTATTTTCCTACTGATCAATCATTCTTTATTTGGGATTGCAGGATACAATTTCCAACTCCATTCTCAAGGGAAGAAAGAGGGAGACTTTTGCTTCATGCAAGGAAAACAGCATAAATAGCAGAAGTCTTTCTTTCTCTTCCCCCAAATTCCATCAGAATCTTGAGTCTTTGTGAGACTTGTCACACTGGCATAGCCTCTTGGAGCAGGAGGCCTTGCAGGGTCCCAAAGACTCATTTCTGGCAGAGTTTGAGGGGGAGAAAGAAAGACTTTTGCTGATTTCCTTGCATGCAGCCAAAAGCAGAAGAAAGAAGTGGAAAGAAGCAGCCCGGTGGCCAGGCCAGGCACATGCAATGAGTGGAGCAAGTTCCCCCCCTCCACCCTTTCCCCCCTCCCCTCACTACCTCATGTTGTTTGCAATGCAAGTGACACAAGCCTTGTGTTCCCCTAGGCCATGTGGGTGGCGCAGCCTTGTGTTCCAGCACAGCCTGCTTTGGGGGGTGCTTTTCTCAACTTTAAGATGGGTGGACTTCAACTCCCAGAATTCCCCAACCAGCTGTGCTTTTCCAAATTTATTTGTGCTGGCTGGGGAGTTCTGATAGTTGATGTCCACCTGTTGAGGTAATTCCCCGTTAGGAAAATGAGCGCATACAGGGAGACATATAGAGAGTAGTGTTTGAATAATACACACACCGCACACAGATACACTGTAGAGTTTTACTGTCAATAAAGGTTTAAGCAAAGTTCAAAATAGGCAGTCCAAAGTCATTCACAGGTAAGATCAGTCAGTTTTTCAATCCAGGGATAATTCAATAACAAAGTCCAGTGTCAAAAACAGTTCAGTAACAAACTTACATCAAATTCAGAAATATTAGTCAATTAGGAAAAACGGAAGAACGGCAATACTTTCCAACAGAAGGAAATAGAGATACACTCTCTTCTGAGACTAAGGCTAAGACAAACCAGGTTTCTGGCTCCATCTTATGGCCGTTTGAGAAACCACACCTAATTACAGTTTTGTATTTTCTTAAAGATACAGTTTTAAAAAGTCTATCCTGGATTATATATTTCTAACCCAAATACCTGTTAGGTGACTTATATTCCTAACACCACCTATCTTAAAGATGCCAAGGTTGAGAAACACTGGACTTAGAGGTATTTATTAATTAATGTGTACCTTGGCAAATTTCTCCTTAAACTACCTTTCCAAGTAAGCCAATTAATTAATAATGAATAAATCAAGCTTAGCGAGATATGACATCTGTTGATGTTTCCCCTGAATGTGAAATGATTACAGTGTTGGAAATAGCCCTTGATCATTGGGCCCAATTAGAAATGCGTATCTACAGGATCATTTCCAGCTTGGGATTCTTCCTTTGAGTTTTTAAGCTGAGGCTATTTTGAGCTCAGAACATCTCAATATCAAATTGGTTTACACGTCTCTAGAGCCAGTTGGTCTTTTTCACTGCTAATGGGCAAAACAGCAATTCACAGGCTGTATGATACAGACTGAATAGATCTCAAATTAGACTTTCTATATATTAATAGTTAATGCATTAATAGATTTGTTAACGGAATAATTTTTCCAATTGCTGGTTATGGCGTAGACTCTGAAAAAAAGCAGATAGGAGAAGGGGGGACATCTTTGAACTGTGATGCTGGAGGTGATTATTATGCATCCCATGGACTGCAAAAATAATACACGAAGAAGTCCTAGATCAAACCTCACCAAAAGT